>NC_141017.1:30633541-30895477 GCF_052327205.1 Somniosus microcephalus | reverse complement strand
CCCCTCCCCTCCCCACCCCGTTGCTGCACAGATTACAGCAATGATGCAGCAAGATGCTAGTCATTGCAGAAGCGGGGCCTGGAAGCGAGCATGCGTTCTGCTGAAAGGTACTTGGGTGCTGGAAGTGTTAACAGTTCGGTTTAGTTGTGACTCGTACGAGGGCTTTTTTCTTTTTGCTGTTTGCTGGTGTTTCACAGGAAGGCCACAAGCAAGCAGCCTTCTGAGGTTAGCTGCGGCATCTTCAGCCTACCAGGCTATATTTAGTTAGAGTCTAGTGTGTTGACAGGGACACTTCACTTTTGGTAACTTAACATTAAGAAATACAAAGTAACGCGACAGCCTAGGCTTAGGGGGATGATTACAACTGGGGAAGGACAAGGGTGAAGTCAAACTGATAGACATAAGTCCAGAATTATGGCTGTTGAGACACATATCAGTGACATAAGAACATAAGAATTAGGAGCAGGAGTCGCCCATTCGGCCCCTCGAGCCTGCTTCGCCATTCAATAAGATCATGGCTGATCTTCGACCTCAACTCCACTCTCCTGCCCGATCCCCATATCCCTTGATTCCCCTAGAGTCCAAAATTCTATCGCTCTCAGCCTTGAATATACTCAACGACTGAGCCTCCACAGCCCTCTGGGGCAGAGAATTCCAAAGATTCACCGCCCTCTGAGTGAAGAAATTCCTCCTCATCTCAGCCGACCCCTTATCCTGAGACTATGCCCCCTAGTTCTAGACTCTCCAGCCAGGGGGAAACAACCTCTCAGCATCTACCCTGTCAATCCCCCTCAGAATCTTATGTTTCAATGAGATCACCTCTCATTCTTCTAAACTCCAGAGAGTTTAGGCCCAATCTACTCAATCTCTCCTCATAGGACAGCCCTCTCATCCCAGGGATCAATCTAGTGAACCTTTGTTGCACCGCCTCCAAGGCAAGTATATCCTTTCTCAGATAAGGAGACCAAAACTGTGCCCAGTACTCCAGGTGTGGTCTCACCAAGGCCCTGTACAATTGTAACAAGACTTCCTCACTCTTATACTCCAACCGCCTTACAACAAAGGCCAACATGCCATTTACCTTCCTAAACGCCTCACTAAACTCCAGTGTCGAAGCCACCCAAGTCCACGTGTACAGTCCCTAAAACATCAAGGGCTAGAAATTCAGTAGGCTTTGCGCCCAGTTTTCGCCCAAAGAAGGCTTTTGCGCCACTTGCTGAGCTTTCGCCGATATTCAGCGCTGCGGTAATGGCGGCGTTAGCCAGTAGCGCTGCGCCGCCACCGATGACGTCATCGGTGTGCGCAGTGCCCCGCTACCGCCCCGCTACCGGCCCGACCGCCATATTTAGTTGCGGCCACCTCTTCCGCAGCGGCCGCAAACAGCGATCAGAAAACGGGGCCGTCCTGTAGCCTTAGTGGGGCGCTTTAAGGTGGCGGTGCGGCCGGCCGCTTTTTCGGTGGCCGCCTGCCCGCACCTCCTTCCCCGGCCTCCTCCACCCCCCTCCCGCGGCATTGCCGGCTGCTTTCCGCGAACCCGGCACTTCTCCGTGGTGCCGGGCTCATTTGCCGGCACTATCCAGCGGCGATCTCCCCGTTGCAGGCACCTCCCCCTTAAGAGAAGGAGGAGGCCTGCAGTACCGCAGCCTGCCGCTCCGCAGTGGGTGGCGCAGCGGCGCCTAGAGCGCTGAAATTTAGTTTCAGCGCCCCAAGCGGGGGCGGGAACACCCTGGAATAGCGGCCGGTTCCGACTTGGGGCGCAAAAACTGAATATCTGACGGGCGCAACTGGCTCCGCGCTCAGCGCTAACTTTTGGGCGCACGCCAGCTGGCGGGCCCAAAGTGAATTTCTAGGCCCAAGTGTGAACAAGCTTACCTCAGTTCTTGCACAGTTCGATCCCATGAGCTTGTCCAAGGACAAACGTCGAGAAGGAGTCACACCACCTGCAATGATACAGTGTTTCTAGATGTTTCTTTATTTCAGTGTTTCATATCAGTTCAAGTAAGTCATTTTGGGACCTTCCCTTAACCATCAGTATCTGACAGTGTCGACAATGACAGGCGGTTTTCACCCGGGTGAGAGGGCACGGCCTGCGATGAAGGCCGGTAAATTCAAAACTATTCTGGGGGGGGAAACATTATTTTAGTGAACGAGCGGTAAACCAATGGAACAGGCTCCCTAGGAAGTGCTGAAATAAAAACAGAAAATGCTGGAGACTCTCAGCGGGTCGGGCAGTGTCTGTGGAGAGAGAAACAGAGTTAACGTTTCAGGTCGATGACCTTTTGTCCGAACTGGAAAAAAGCAGGAAATGGAACAGATTTTTAAGCAAGTGTAGGGGCTGGGAAATGGGGGAGGGGATGAAAGAACAAAAGGGAAGGTCTGTGATAGGATGGAAGGCAGAAGAGATTAAGAGACATTAAGAGATATTCAAGGCGAGAGGAGATGGTAATGAGACAGGTTAAGAAACAAGTGTAAATTGCACTGGCAGAATGAAAGACAGCTGCCATGTGGGGGAGAAGAAAAGACACAGACAAAAAGTGTGGATAAAATATATATATCTGGACGGCAATAGATTGGGAGACGGGGAAGTGCAGTGAGACCTGGGTGTCCTTGTGCACCAGTCGCTGAAGGTAAGCATGCAGGTGCAGCAGGCGGTTAAGAAGGCAAACGGTATGTTGGCCTTCGTAGCGAGAGGATTCGAGTACAGGAGCAAGGATGTCTTGCTGCAGTTGTACAGGGTCTTGGTGAGACCACACCTTGAGTATTGTGTGCAGTTTTGGTCGCCTTATCTGAGGAAGGATGTTCTTGCCATGGAGGGAGTGCAGCGAAGATTCACCAGACTGATACCTGGGATGGCAGGAATGACGTATGAAGAGAGATTGGGTCGATTAGACTTATATTCGCTGGAGTTTAGAAGAATGAGAGGGGATCTCATTGAAACTTATAAAATTCTGACAGGACTGGACAGACTAGATGCAGGAAGGATGTTCCCGATGGTCGGGGAGTCCAGAACCAGGGGTCACAGTCTAAAGATAAGGGGTAAGCCATTTAGGACAGAAATGAGGAGGAATTTCTTCACCCAGAGAGTGGTGAACCTGTGGAATTCTCTACTACAGAAGGCAGTAGAGGCCAATTCATTAAATATATTCAAGAAGGAGTTGGATATATTTCTTAAGGCTAAAGGGATCAAGGGGTATGGGGAGAAAGCAGGGACAGGGTACTGAAATTGGATGATCAGCCATGATCTCATTGAATGGCGGAACAGGCTCGAGGGGCCGAATGGCCTACTCCTGCTCCTATCTTCTATGTTTCTATATATATACTAGGAAGTGCGCTGCTCGTCATGTTGGACAAGAGGAGTCCTTTACCCTCGCCCGAAACAAGTGTTTGCATTTGCAAATAAGGGGCCCAACGCCTGCCCAAGGTTCCCATTCCAAGACCGGTTTGCCCGGAGCCAGCCAGTGCGGTCTACTCGGGGGAAATTAAGGGATGTGGAACCGAGGCAGGTACTGTAGATAGAGTTGAGATACAGCTCAGCCACGATCCAATGGAATGGCAGAACAGGCCCGACGGGGGCTGAATGGCCTACAGTGGTTCCTAACAGGTTACTGACCGAAAAAAAATCAAATGCTTCGCGGGGCGGTGCCAAGGTCCGTGGATCAGTGCCTTACCTGGTGTGGTATTGGGTCCTACTGGGCCACACAGTTCTCAGGTTCTGTCGCCGGTCTGTGCCCACTTAGCTGGTTTCAGTGCGGGCACAAGAAGAGATGGTACAGACGGCCCGAATGTTTCTAGGCCAAGGGAGATAGGATCGTTTGGCTGTGATTTTCCCCTACAAGGTGGAATAGCCTACTAATTCCACCCCCCCCCCCACCCACTGCACAGGATCAAAGAAAGAAAGAAAGACTTGCATTTATATAGCCCCTTTCATGACCTCAGGGCGACCCAAAGCGCTTTACAGCCAATGAAGTACTTTTTGAAATGTAGGAAACGTGGCAGCCAATTTGCGCACAGCAAGCTCCCACAAACTGCAATGTGATCATGGCCAGACCAGCTGTGGTTTGTTTTTTTAAATGTTGATGATTGAGGGATAAATATTGGCCAGGACATTTTGAAATTTGAATTTTGAAACTAACGCCAGATGTGTGTTTTAACCCACGATACTCTCCGGTGTCCTGGCCGATATTTATACCTCATCCAAAATCACTAAAGAAAAAAGATCTGCTGCGTTTTCTACATTACAACAGTGACTGACATGAATCAACTGAGCGGCCTGCGGGTGGCGCTGTCCAGGGAGAGTATAAATACTCGGGCACGGGCCCAGCTTGCTCAGGACATTCTTTAACAGGAACTAGTGAAGGACACAACTAGACCTCCATGTTGTAAAACAGTTGATTAAAGCTTTGTTTAACGTTTAGACCAAGTGCCTAGTAGTTTTCTTATGTCAGTGGCTACACTTCAAAAGCACTTTATTGGCTGTAAAGCAAAGCTCTCCTTAGAGCAGAGAAAACTAAGAGGAGATTTGATGGAGGTGTTTAAAATCATGAAGGGTTTGGATAGAGTAAATAAGGAGAAACTGTTTCCAATGGCTGAAGGGTCGATGACTAGAGGGCACAGATTTAAGGTGATTGGCAAAAGAACCAGAGGCGACATGAGGAAAAACTTTTTTACACGAGTGGTTAGGATTTGGAATGCGCTGCCTGATAGGGCGGTGGATACAGATTCAATAGTCGCCTTCAAAAGAGGATTGGATAAATACTTGAAGGAGAAACAATTGCAGGGATGTGGGGAAAGAGCGGAGGAGTGGGACTGACTGGATTGCTCTTCGAAAGAGCCGGCGCAGACTCGATGGGCCGAATGGCCTCCTCCTGTGCTGTACTAGTCTATGATTCTGTATAGCGCTTGCTTTTTTTAGTACAAAATCACTAAAAAAATAAGTTGCCATTGTACCACTTGTGATGGATTTCAGTTGTGGGTGGGGGGTGCGTGGTTTGTCGGAGTTAGAGCACTACAAGGGACCTGCAGCAAAGAATCTAAGCAGGATGGTGTATCGGTTACACTCCTGATAGCGACAGCAGCTTACATTGATTGTAAAAACCTGTAGCAGAGCTGATGTGTGTCTCTGTCGTGTTTACTGGTGCTGAACACACTGGCCCATTAACAGCCACAAGGTCATATCCTGCAGCTATTCACTGTCTGGCTGCTCGCTGGCCGTCAGACGGAAGACACACAGAGACTTTAGTAAACTCGCAGAAGTGGAGTTTGGTTTGTTGATTGTCTAAAATTAGACACTTGAGGAATTCCGAAAATTCCCGACTGACCACTTTATCTGCCCCCGCTCACCTTTCAGGCCTCCGCCCGCCCGCCGCTGTCCTGGTTCCCCCGTCGGCCCGTGGCTGGGTGGGCAGCACCCTCACCTCTGAGTCAGAAGGACGTGGGTTCGAGTCCCCGCTCCAGAGACCTAACCCAGGCTGACGCTCCCAGTGCAGTGCTGAGGGAGTGCCGCACTGTCGGAGGTGCCGTCTTTCGGATGAGGCGTTAAACCGAGGCCCCGTCTGCTCTCTCAGGTGGACGTAAAAGATCCCGTGGCACTATTTTGAAGAAGAGCAGGGGGAGTCCTCCCCCGGTGTCCTGGCCAATATTTATCACCCAATCAAAATCACAAGAAAAAAACAGATTATCTCGTCAGTATCACATGGCTGTTTGTGGGATCTTGCTGTGTGCCGCATTTATGACAGTGACTACACTTCAAAAAGATTCTCAAGCAAATGGCACGAGGGGAAATCAGAAGGATGTGAATCACCCGAAGCAAAATCTTTTTGAAAGTGGCTCAGAAGGGGAAAGTCAGCTGGGGTTCCCACTCCTGATTGGTACTGAGTGGCCCTCGGACTCAGGGTGGGATTGTACTTGGCCACGACACCCTTCGCGTGCGAACAGCCTGCCAGTGGTCGCTGTCTCCCATCCTTCCGCCCTCCGTAAACTTGAGCTCGTCCAAAACTCCGCTGCCCCGTGTCTGAACTCACACCGAGTCCCGTTCGCCCACTATCGCCCCCTTGTGCTCGCCGACCGACATTGGCTCCTGGTCCGACAGCGATTTTAAAAATTCTCATCCTTTGTTTTCAAATCCCTCCATGACCTCGGGCCCCCCCCTCCCTATCTCTGGAACCTCCTCCAGCTCCACAACCCCCCCCCCCGCCCCCCGAGATATCTGCGCTCCTCTAATTCTGCCCTCTTGACCATCTCTGATTTTAATCGCTCCACCATTGGCGGCCGTGCCGTCAGCTGCCTGGGCCCCTAAACTCTGGAATTCCCTCCCTAAACCTCTCCGCCTCTCTCTCCTCTTTTAAGACGCTCCTTAAGACCTGCCTCTTTGACCAAGCTTTTGGTCACCTGTCCTAATATCTCCATCTGCGGCTCGGTGTCAAATTTTGTCTGATAACGCTCCTGTGAAGCGCCTTGGGACATTTTACTGCATTAAAGGCAAGTTGTTGTTATTATTTTGATCCGGTCGCAGATGGCTGCTCTTTATCCGATTAACTGATACAGGAGGCAGGTGACAGATCAGCTGCTCCTAGTCAGTGAGCCCCTGCTGGAGAGTGAATCGTTTGCCCTTTGTCCCCCTCCCACCCTCCAAAATGAGTTCATCCGTTTGCCCCCCGCCCCCACCCCCGCCTTTCCCCATTTGACACCAGCTGAGCTTGAGTTCAGGGTAAAATGTTAGTCAGGGGTTTCACATTGAGAGGAGTGGCAGTGCGAGCTCTCAGCTCTGGAAGCACCATCTGTGGGGCCCGCGACCGAACACCTCTCAGTCAGAATCCCCCGTGAGACATCTCTCACGGATGGCGCGTTATAATTAAAGGTTCTTCTATGCAAATGGTTTCGCACCCTCGTGGCTCGGGCCTCTGGGTAGACTGTAGGAGCCTGTAACACTGCAACAGGTGACTGCGTGTAACCTGCACTGTGAATCTGGCAGTCAGTCACACAGGAGTAACAAGTGAGAATTACTTACCGAGTATAAAGAGAAAAGACTTGCATTTCTATAGCGCCTTTCACGACCTCAGGACGTCCCAAAGCGCTTTACAGCCAATGAAGTACTTTTTGAAGTGTAGTCACTGTTGTAATGTGGGAAACGCGGCAGCCAATTTGCGCACAGCAAGCTCCCACAAACAGCAATGTGATAATGGCCAGATAATCTGTTTTTTTTAGTGATGTTGGTTGAGGGATAAATATTGGGCCAGGACACCAGGGAGAACTCCCCCGACTCTTCTTCAAAATAGTGCCGCGGGATCTTTTACATCCACCTAAGAGAGCAGACGGGACCTCGGTTTAATGTCTCATCTGAAAGACGGCACCTCCGGCAGTTCAGCACTCCCTCAGCACTGCACCGGGAGTGTCAGCCTCGAATTTGTGCTCAACTTTCTGGAGTGGGGGACTTGAACGCACAACCTTCTGAAAATCGAACTGGTTTTATATACCAAAAACATACTTGAGCTCCCTCAAGATCAATGGCAGCAGGTGTATGGGAACACCACCACCTGCAAGTTCCTTGTACAGGAAACTTTGTGATATCCGGCACTGACGGGACCGGCGTGTTGCCGATCTATCAAAACTGCCGGACATACAAAGTTAATGTTGAAGCATACGGAGGTTTTCATCTCCGTATCTGACAACAAACACTGTTGCTTAGCAACAGCTTCGAAAGAGTCGGCTGCAGCTGCAAGCGTCTGTAGCTGAAGCTGTTGCTATAGCTACAGACCTTGCAGTGGCTGACTGGGAAAAAAAAAGAATGTGATCTCAAAAAACTTACGGAAAACGGCTCCTGATTTTTGCCGTTAGATCGAGTATTCTGGACATACAACCTCCGGATAAACCAAAGTTTCCTGTAGTAGCCTTCAAAAGGGAATTGGATAAATACTTGGAGAAAAAAAAACTGCAGGGATGTGGGGAAAGAGCGGGGGGAAGCGGTGGGACTAACGGGATTGCTCTTTGAAAGAGCCGGCGCAGGATCGATGGGCCGAATGGCCTCCTTCTGTGCTGTAACCATTCTAAGAGTCTACGAAGGCTAGGCAACCTGCAGCACAAGTGAAGTCTGTTTGTAAACCATTTCCCTTCCCATAAATAGTGACTCACAGGATGCAACGTGGAATGTGCGGGAGCAGCTTGTTGTGTCTGGATTGAGCTGGCTGCTGTTCAGTGGAAGGCCCTGTGGCTACTGCTCATGCACGAATCCTTAGTCAGCAAACAGCAAATGACAAAAGGGGGCTCTCCCTCCGGGCGTGTTTGCGGAGGGAGCTGGGGGGGGGAGGGCCGGGGAATTGGGCCCACTAATAGAGTGGACATCACAGCCCTTGCCCTAGACAGGAAGTCGCAATGAATAATCCAGCAGGGTCTCTTTCTCAGAAGAGAAGTACCTTATCAGAGGAAGCTGCGAGTTGCTCATTTTAAAAAGCGCTTGTCATCCTTTTGCTTCAGGGATGCGTTACTTGACGATTGGGAACTCATTTTGCCTCAACCTCCATTATTAATAGAAAACAAAATATCGACGAGCCATGACTCAGAGTTATGGCCCGCAGTTGTTCGTGGCTGAACCATTCTATCCTGGATATTTTACTCAGAATAGGCTACAGCTTTTTTTTTGCATCCAGGGCCTCAACCATAATGCCAAAAAAGGGGGCCCACCGCCAATCAGAAGTGGAACAGCCTGGGGCAGCACCCCCCCGTGCGAGGTATAAAAGCTCAAGTGCGTCCACTCATTATTTTTTTTATTTGCGAGCAGGAAATTCTTGAGGCTAGGCCAGCTCGCTAGATGCAGTGGCGTCCTGACCACAGACACATACAGATAAGGGGAAGCCAGTCAGCCCATCCTCCCGTATAAACCGACAAAAATCATCCATCAAAGGGTTAAACTGTCTCTTCAATGACGTCAGAGGCTTTGCCTCCACTCCCCCGCCCAGCAGCCTTTGCCATTTTTGTTCGACCTTTTTGTGCGCCGGCTGACATCAGACTTGAGCTTGCCGATAATCGGTTTGTCCCTATATCCTCTTAGCTTACAGCTGTGGTTTAACTTGAAGCAGCGATTAAGATTAACCTTTTCCATTCCACTTAGTACCTCTGTGTCAGCCGTGGCTCAGTGGGCAGCACTCTCTATCGTCTCCGAGTCAGAAGGTCGCGGGTTCACAGTCCCCACTCCAGGGACTTGAGCACAAAAATCTAGGCTGACGCTCCCAGTGCGGTGCTGAGGGAGCGCTGCACCGTCGGAGGTGCCGTCTTTCGGATGAGACATTAAACCGAGGCCCCGTCTGCTTTCTAAGGTGGATGTAAAAGATCCCACGGCCACTATTTCGAAGAAGAGCAGGGGGGGGGAGCTCTCCCTGGTGTCCTGGGGCCAATATTTATCCCTCAATCAATAAAACAAAAACAGATGATCTGGTCATTATCACATTGCTGTTTGTGGGAGCTTGCTGTGCGCAAATTGGCTGCCGCATTTCCCACATTACAACAGTGACTACACTTCAAAAAGTACTTCATTGGCTGTAAAGCGCTTTGGGACGTCCTGAGGTCGTGAAAGGCGCTATAGAAATGCAAGTCTTTCTGTTTTCTTTTATTGTTAACCATCCTCACCTTTACGAGCACAAATTTTAAAAGAAATCTGTTCCAACAATGTTCAGCACACCTCTTTCTGTTGGCAGGCATTGTCGCTATGGTAATGCAATGTATTTCAATGGTATTTTTAAAAAATCTCAGTTGTTACATGCCAGTAAAATAAAAAATTAGCAAAGGCAGATGAGATCGTCGACATGACCGCATCGCTGATCGTCCCCTCTATCTAAGCATCTTGTGGGGGCGGTTACCACGACAACACAGCCCCTTTAAAGGACGTCATTGCACAAGGCACAGAGTGACGTGGTGCCCTGTCATTTCTGACTGAACTGTGAAGAACTTGCCTTGAAAAGTATTACCTCAGGTTTTTGCCGGTTTGACGTAAGGGCAGTGTTTCATGGACGTAAAGAGATTTAAATGGGCAATGCCACCTCAGATAGGCATTCACGCTGCCTAAGTTCTTCATGCCGCACAACCTGAAACCGCCACTCATCGCCCGCCGTGTTAACTACCGCTGTAAATTGGGAACCTGTCGGGCATTTTAGTTGAGGGCAGATCTTGTTAAAAAAATTAAAAGTTGGGGACTGGGATAAACCACTAACATCTTATACGATAGCAAAAATACTGCGGATGCTGGAAATCCGAAATAACAACAGAAAACGCTGGAAAAACTCAGCAGGCCAGGCAACATCTGTGGAGAGAGAAACGGAGTTAACGTTTCAGGTCGAAGATTCTTCGTCAGAACTGGAAAAAAGCAGGAAAAGGGAATAACATCTTGTAGGGCTGCAGGATGAGGCCGACAGGATTGACATTGGTTAGACTGCTGCGCACACCCTCATTTGTAAGCCTTTGAAATAGTCTCCCATATGGGGGGTCATTCAGTAAACACACCTTTCATAGAATCATAGAATCATACAGCACAGAAGGAGGCCATTCGGCCCATCAAGTCTGCGCCGGCTCTTTCGAAGAGCAATCCAGTTAGTCCCACTCCCCCGCTCTTTCCCCAATCCCTGCAATTTTTTCTCCTTCAAGTATTTATCCAATTCCCTTTTGAAGGTTACTATTTAATCTGTGTCCACCGCCCGATCAGGCAGCGCGTTCCAAATCCGAACCACTCATTGTGTAAAGAAGTTTTTCCTCATATCGCCTCTGGTTCTTTTGCCAATCACCTGAAATCTGTGGCCTCTGGTTATTGACCCTTCAGCCATTGGAAACAGTTTCTCTATCTAAACCCTTCGTGATTTTAAATACCTCTATCAAATCTCCTCTTAGCCTTCTCTGCTCCAAGGAGAACAACCCCAGCTTCTCCAGTCTATCCACTGAAGTGTAATCCCTCATCCCTGGAACCATTCTAGTAAATCTCTTCTGCACCCTCTCCAAAGCCTTCACATCCTTCCTAAAGTGCGGTGCCCAGAATTGGACACAATAGCTGGGGCCGCACTAGTGTTTTATAGAGGTTTAGCCTAACCTCCTGGCTTTTGTACTCTAATGTATGTACTGTATACCCTCGCATTTCTATGATACCATAAATGCGAGGTTATACCTATCAGGAAAGGATGAACAGGCTGGGTCTCTTTTCTCTTGAAAAAAGAAGGCTGAGGGGTGACCTAATAGAGGTCTGTAAAATCATGAAAGGTTTTGATAGAGTGGATACAGAGAGAATGTTTCCACTTGTGGGGAAGAGCATAACTAGAGGCCATCAATAGAAGATAGTCTCTAATAAATCCAATAGGGAATTCAGAAGAAACTTCGTTACCCAGAGAGTGGTGAGAATGTGGAACTCAGGGAGTGGTTGAAGCGAATAGTATAGATGCATTTAAGGGGAGGCTGGACAAGTATCTGAGGGAGAAGGGAATAGAGGGTTACGCTGATAGAGTTAGATGAGGAAAGACGGGAGGAGGCTCGAGTGGAGCATAAACGCCGGCACGGACTGGTTGGGCCAAATGGCCTGTTTCTGTGCCATATATCCTATGTATTTATAAAATCCAGGATCCCATATGCTTTATTGAACTGCCCTGCCCCCTTCAAAGATTTGTGCGCTCATTGTGGTGCTCAGTTACAGAGTCCTGGGAGATGTGAGGTTCTAGCCCTGATCTGTACTGAATTAACTAATTTCAGTTGGGTTGTGCTGAAAATGGTGGGGTGAGATGAAGATGGGTGGGTGGAGGCTCATGTGGAGCATAAACGCCGGCATGGACCAGTTGGGCCGAATGGCCTGTTTCTATGCTTCAAATACTGCACAAATGGTCTCATTGCCCTTGGCCTAGGGAAGGGAGCAATCAGCCAGTGTTTCTCTCTTCCTGATTACTATTCAGAGGCTCTGGCAGGCATAAGAACATAAGAAATAGGAGCAGGAATAGGCCACTTGGCCCCTCGAGCCTGCTCCGCCATTCAATAAGATCATGGCTGATCTTGGGCTCAAAGCCACTTCCCCGCCCGCTCCCCATAACCCTTCACTCCCTTATCTTGCAAAAATCTGTCTATCTCCACCTTCAATGTATTTAATGACCCAGCCTCCACGGCTCTCTGGGGCAGAGAATTCCACAGATTTACGACCCTCTGAGAGAAGAAATTCCTGCTCATCTCAGTTCTAAAAGGGCGACCCTTTATTCTGAAACTATGCCCCCGAGTTCTAGATTTCCCCACGAGGGGAAACATCCTCTCTGCATCTACCCTGTCGAGCCCCCTCAGTATCTTATATGTTTCAATAAGATCACCTCTCATTCTTCTAAATTCCAATGAGTATAGGCCCAACCTGCTCAACCTTTCCTCATAAGTCAACCCATGTGTGAATGTGGATATCAAGTGAGGACAGGTCCCATAAAGAAAGACTTGCATTTATATCGCGCCTTTCAGATCCTCAGGACGTCCCAAAACGCTTCACTGCCAATGAAGTACTTTTTGAAGCATAGTCACTGTCGTAAGGTAGGAAACACGGCCGCCAATTTGAACACAGCAAGATCCCACAAACACCAATCAGATACATGACCCGATAATCTGTTTTTAGTGATGTTGGTTGAAGGATAAATATTGGCCCGGGCCAGAAGGTGGTGAACCTGTGGAATTCTCTACCACAGAAGGCTGTGGAGGCCAAGTCACTGAATATATTTAAGAAGGAGATACTGTAGATAGATTTCTAGATGCAAAAGGCGTCAAGGGGTATGGGGAGAGAGCGGGAATATGGTATTGAGATAGAGGATCAGCCACGATCATATTGAATGGCGGAGCAGGCTCGAAGGACCGAATGGCCGACTCCTGCTCCTATTTTTCTATGTTTCTATGAAAACACCCCTGCACTTCTTTGAATAATACCATGGGCTCTTTTACGTCTCATCCGAAAGACAGCCCCTCCGACGGTGCAGCGCTCCCTCAGCACAGAAGGCCCACTAGGGTAACGACCAAGGACTCCGAGAGCCCATGGAACTGTACCCCAGCATGAGTCAGTGCCTTCCACAGGAGAAAAACAAAAAAATGTAAATACACCTTGCAAGACACATTACTGGATGATGAGCTCTTTAACTTGACAGCGATAATACAGCAAGTTCAAAGAAAGCCAAACTTAATGTATTTTAAAATAATTTCCAGCTTGTTATTTTTTCATTTTGAAAGACAATGTAGATTTCAATTATCGTTAGTCATGAACTGCCTGGTGTGACTTTATAAAGGAGGGGGCTTTTTAACCCTTCAGTGGCAACACATTTCCACGGCACGAGATTTGTTTCTCTATTCAACAGGCGATTTACGAGGATGTTGCCTGGGCTGGGGAATTTTAGCTATGACGAAAGAATGGAGAGGCTGGGGTTGTTTTCTTTGGAACACAGGAGGCCGAGGGGAGATTTAATTGAGGTGTATAAAATTACGAGGGGCCTAGATAGGAAGGACCTATTTCCCTTAGCAGAGAGGTCAATAACCAGGGGGCATAGCTTTAGAGAGCCCCAGGTGGGCAGAGGAAACGCTTCAAGGACACCCTCAAAGCCTCCTTGAAAAAGTGTAACATCCCCACCGACACCTGGGAATCCCTGGCCCAAGACCGCACAAAGTGGAGGAGAAGCACCCGGGAAGGCGCCGAACACCTCGAGTCTCTTCGCCGGGAGCAAGTGGAAGCCAAGCGCAAACAGCGCAAGGAGCGCACGTCAACCCAAGCACCCCACCCACCCGCCCCTTCAACCACCGTCTGCCCCACCTGTGACAGAGACTGTAGGTCCCGCATCGGACTCATCAGTCACCTGAGAACTCATTTTTAGTGTGGAAGCAAGTCATCCTCGGTTCCGAGGGACTGCCTAAGAAGAAGAAGAAGATAGCTTTGGTAGAAGGATTAGAGGGGAGTTGAGGAGAAAGTTTTCACCCAGAGGGTGGTGGGGGTCTGGAACTCACTGCCTGAAAGGGTGGTAGAGGCAGAAACCCTCATCACATTTAAAAAGTGCTTAGATACGCACTTGAAGTGCCGTAACCTACAGGGCTACGGACCAAGAGCTGGAAAGTGGGATTAGGCTGGGATAGACCTTTTTCGGCCGGCACGGACACAATGGGCCGAATGGCCTCCTTCTGTGATGTAAATTCCTATGATTCTATGATCGCGCACCCAACTTATGCGAAGCTTCAGTCAACCTTTACTATTTTTGCAACGGTCTCTCTCAAGCCCCCACCGCACCTCCAACCGGCAGTTCCATAGATCATTGTTGTCTCAGATCCTGGGTTCTTGGACATGTACACGTGATGTCTCACGGTGGTCGAGGAACTGGCCCCAGTTCTTGAAGAACATTAACAAATGCAGCCGCAGGGTAGAGTCAGTGGTGTTTACCAAGAAACTTTATATGCTTTGATTTTTTTTTTTTTAAAAAGCCCTCACTTTTACGTTTTACTTTTGATTAAAAGTGTGAGGTATCAGGGAAGCAGTCTGCATTACAATTGTCTGCAGCTCCCCTTGGTCAGAGAGAAGAAGCTAAGGCCAGTGTTCCGGCTCCTGATCACTGCACAGTGACCCACCCACCACCCCCTCCACCCCATACTGGGAGTGTAACTGTGTGGGTACAGTGTCAGGCTCAGCTGTAATGTTATCCGCAGTCAGAAAATCTGCTCACATTCAAGCCCAGGTTTTTGCAATCAGCCTCGTTTTAACATTAGCAGTAGCCCACTGAACCCACGGGCGTTACAATCTTTCCTTTCATGGCCCTCATGGTTTGCCCATTGCCCCCCCCCCCCCCCGCCACCCTGTGCTGGCTGACCTACATTGGCTCCCGGTTAAGCAACGCCCCGATTTTTAAATTCTCATCCTTGCTTTCAAATCCCTCCGTGGCCTCGCCCCTCCCCCCGCCCTATCTCTGTAATCTCCTCCAGCCCTACAACCCTCCAAAATCTCTGCGCTCCTCCAATTCTGGCCTCTTGAGCATCCCTGATTTTCATCGCTCCACCATTGGCGGCCGTGCCTTCAACTGCCCAGGCCCTAAGTTCTGGAATTCCCTCCCTAAACCTCTCCGCCTCTCTCCCCTCCTTTAAGACGCTCCTTAGAACCTATCTCTGACCAAGCTTTTGGTCACCTGACCTAATATCTCATTACATGGCTCAGTCTCTTATTTTGTCTGATATCGCTCCTGTGCAGCGCCTTGGGATGTTTTACTATGTTAAAGGTGCTATATAAATACAAGTTGTTGCTGTTGGTTTCTTTTCTGTTCTCTCCCTCTCCCATCTAGTCCCTCGAGGATTTCCAGCAATGCGAGATACTCTACAATGTGGGACAGTAACTGGATCAATACTGCGCTGGAAATGGGTGGTCCTCTCTTCTTATAACATGATGCCAGAGATTTGATAAGAGATTTGATCTTGATTATAGTATGAGAGAGTTTACTATCGAGAAACCCCACATCCCATTTAAACCCCCAAAAAAGCATAAAAACAGCAAATGCTGGAAATACTCAGCAGGTCAGGCAGCATCTGTGGAGAGAGAAACAGAGTCGACGTTTCAGGTCGCTGGCCCTTCGTCAGAACTGGAAAAAGTTAGGGATGTAACAGGTTTTAAGCAAGTGCAGAGGCAGGAAAAGGGGGAGGAAAGAACAAAAGGGAAGGTCCGTGATAGGGTGGAAGGCAGGAGAGATTAAGAGACAAAAGGGATGATGGTGCGAGGCAAACGGAGATGGTAATGGGACAAGTTAAGAAACAGAAGATGGGTCTCGAGGAGGTGTAAATGGGAATGGCAGAATCATCAGCAACAGTTGCCGTCTGAAAAGATGGGAATTTCAGTTGGAATCCAAGTGGAATAAGTCTGAGTCGGAGACAGTTGCTGAGGAAAGAGATGTGGCTGTGAAAGCGAGCTTTGGTAGATACCTGATCAAACACGAGACGGGAAACAGAAAGCAATAAAAGTGGCAGCTGCACTTCCCTGACTGCAGCTACTGTTCATGTGTGATCCCGATTTATTTATTCTTCTCGCCCTCATTTTTGATTCCCCTTCCCTCTGTGCCATCCGGGCAATAAAGTCAAAGGTGTTGGCCGGGGCTCAGTGGGCAGCACCCTCGCCTTTGAGTCAGGAGGTTGTGGGTTCAAGTCCCCACTCCAGAGACTTGAGTACAAACATCTAGGCTGACGCTCCCAGTGCAGTACTGAGGGAGTGCCGCACTGTCGGAGGTGTCGTCTTTTGGATGAGACATTAAACCGAGGCCCTGTTTGCCCTCTCAGGTGGACGTAAAAGATCCCACGGCCACTATTTCGAAGAAGAGCAGGGGGGGAGTTCTCCCCAGTGTCCTGGGGCCAATATTTATCCCTCAACTAACATCACTAAAAACAGATTAAGTGGGCATTATCACGTTGCTGTCTGTGGGAGCTTGCTGTGCCCAAAATGGCCGTCGTGTTTCAACGGTGACTACACTTCACAAGTAGGTCATTGGCCGCGAAGCGCTTTGGCACATCCCAAGGTTGTGAAAGGCGCCATATAAATGCAAGTTCTTTCTCCCATCAGTAAGGAAACCTCTTCCCTCCTGCTTCTCTCGAGTTGGACACTGCTTGGGTAGCTCTGCTTGATCTCCCTTCCTCTCTCCCCTTGATAAATAGCCCAGCTGGGATTACGAACTTGGTCCTTGAGGAATTGCAGGGATGAAAGTGCAGAGGCGGCTATAACCCTGCCCGCTCGACAGAAGCCGGGAGGGCAGGCAGTCAAAAGTGCCCACGGGACATGCCTCACTGATTCCGCCCATTCCCGTTTTAACCTGCTCTTCTCAGCGAGCAACAAAGACACACCCGCTGATAAACTGGCGGGATCATTCTTTAAATACGCAGATCCCGCCGGGGGCCTGACTGCTATTTTAACCAGAGGCCGACAAAGTGGAATCCACCGTGGCTTTCCCCGCCGGTCCAACCTGGGGAAGAAGGCCCACCACGGTAAGTACCTTTGACGTTCCTTGTGTGGGGCCTGGAGGAGAATTTGCTCTTCCGGGGCCCGGCCCAGAAAGTTTAGGCTTCTACACACACCCCACCTCGACATATCTGAGCGCCAGGGACTGTTCCTTCGGCCCGCCAGACGTTGCGCTCCAAGCCAGCCAGTCAGATGCCGCGTTCTGCTGGGTTCTGTGTGGGAGTCTGACTGAGGCTATGCAGGTAAGGCCCCGGGAGTTAAAATCTCCCCCCCACCGCCCCCCCACCGGGCCTCATGTTGTTTGCTGCCCACCTCAGCCCCCACCTGCCCGACACCCACCCTGAGTTAAAATCAGGGCTAGTATCTCTCCATGGGAGAGAGCTTTTGGGGGTAGGCTTTGCCTACAGTTTGTAGAATTCCTTTAATTCCAATAATTTCAGCGGTATTTCTTGACATACCAGTAATGGGTTTATATAAGGATCAAACTCGGTCTACGGCCCTGGAAATAAATCAGTAACGGGCGCCAAAGTGGCACAAATGATCAGCAGATCTTATCACAATCAGCCTCGGCTTAGCTCAGTTAGGAGCACTCTTGTTTGGTCCAGGAGGTTGTGAGCTTGAAGTCCCAACCCAAGTTTTGTTCTCATAATTTGGGGTAAAACTCCGGTTCAGTATTGAGGGATTGCTGCATTGTTGGAGGCGTCATGCATCAGTACATTACATAGAACGTACGGCACAGAAACAGGCCATTCGGCCCAACTGGTCCGTGCCGGTGTTTATGCTCCACACGAGGCTCCGCCCACCCTTCTTCCTCTAACTCCATCAAAATATCCTTCTATTCCTTTCTCCCTCATGTGTTTATCGAGCTTCTCCTTAAATGCATCTGTACTATTCACCTCAACCACTCCCTGTGGTAGCGAGTTCCACATTCTCATCACTCTCTGGGTAAAGGAGTTTCTCCTGAATTCCCTATTGGATTTATTAGTGACTATCTTATATTGATGGCCCCTAGTTCTGGTCTCGCCAGCAAGTGGAAACATCCTCTCTAGGTCTACCCTATCGAACTCTTTCATAATCTTAAAGTCTTCTATCAGGGCACCTCTCTTTTTGTAGAGAAAAGAGCCCCAGCCTGTTCAATCTTTCCTGATATAACCTCTCAGTTCTGGGTAAACTGAGATCTGGTATAGGCGAACATTAAATATCAAATAGCGCCATTTGGAGAAGAGTGGGATGTTTTTCCAATGACCAGGCCAATATTCCTCCCTCAACCGGTATCATTGCCGGGGGCGGGGGGGAACAACGGATTAACTTGTCCACCATAATATTCAAGAAGGAGTTAGATATATTTCTTAAGGCTAAGGGGATCAAGGGATATGGGGAGAAAGCAGGGACAGGGTACTGAATTTGGATGATCAGCCATGATCTCATTGAATGGCGGAATGGGCTCAAGGGGCCAAATGGCCTACTCCTGCTCCTACTTTCTGTTTCTATCTCATTGTGTGTGTGTGTGTGTGTGTGTGAGGGGGGGGGGTATGTCAATGTTTCCCAACATCGTAAAGTCACTGCACGAGCACGAAGCACTCCTTTCCCAATTGGGTAATGGCGCAGTCCCATTGGGCGCTCGTCAAGATTTGACGTGACTAGTTTGGGGTCGCCCTGACCTATTACACGCCCTGCTGGCTCCATTCAAGAGGAATCTTCAGGAGCGAGTGTTTTTTTGTGAGCTGCTCCCCAATTGAAGATCTTCGGCGCCATTTCCTGCCTCTGCCTGTCCTTCCTGATTCATCGTAATGGGTTCGTTTTTAGCTGTTTTGGGTCGAGCTAAAAGTAAACACTCTTCTGCCCAGGGTTACACCTTCGAGCAGTTTCACAGTTCAAGTGACTTAAAGCCAAACCCTGGCGTGGGTTTTATTACTTTATGTGCCCTTTCGCATCGCAGCAAGTTAAATATTAATAAGTTTCAAACATTTTGCACTTTTTCCACTAAAAATGCTGGGGTGGCAATACAACAGACTGCTCTCAAAAGTCCCTGGTCTGTGTTGAGTGAGCGGAATTCAACCATGGTACAGAGTAACAAAGGCTTGCATTTCTATAGCGCCTTTCACGACCTCAGGCCGTCCTGAAGCGCTTTACAGCCAGCGAAGTACTTTTTGAAGTGCAGTCACTGTTGTAATGTGGGAAACGTCACTTTGCGCACAGCAAGCTCCCACCAACAGCAACGTGATAAATGACCAGATCGTCTGTTTTTTTAGTGATGTTGTTTTTAGGGATAAATGTTGGCCCCCAGGACACCGGGGGAGAGCTCCCCCCCCCCACCCTCTTCTTCGAAATAGTGGCCGCGGGCATCTTATAGGCCCACCTGAGAGGGCAGACGGGGCCTCGGTTTAACTCAGGGTAGGTTTTGACTAGTCCGCCAGGTGGCTGCCCAATCGTGCCAAGGACAGGCCCGGTCCATTTTAATGAATTAGTATTAATCAGGGCGGGTGGAGAACAAGTGCCCCGGGGCAATATCGGGCAGCCTTGCCTGCCTACTGTCTTGTTTTGCACACCTTGTAAAAAAATAATAAATTGCAGGACAACGGAGTATTACAGTTTAAACTCTTTTATGAAGCATCAGGTCTGTGATCTCGATCATAGTGGGGACAAGATGGAGTTAGGACCCCTTACAGATGCCTGCAGGCCAATGACAACTCAGCATGTGATCACATGTGAATATAATAGGTATTCCTTACAGATGCCTGCGGGCCAATGATAATTCAGTATGCAAATGTTACACCTACGGCCACAGGAAGATAGGCCCAGGGTGGCGTCCGATCTTGGGACAGGGGTGGATGGGGGGGGTGGGGTGCTGGGAATCGGAGGGTCAGCGGCCCAGCCTGGTTTTGTGGAGCCACGCAGGCCTCACCGCGCACCAGGCTCCTCTTCGGCCGGACCAGCCGGCTGGCGTAAGGATCCGCCCGGTTGCCGTCAGCAAAATGGCCACCGGGGACCTTACGTACAGCGCAGGACCCCAATTTGCATAGTTAAACGGCCCACCGCCTGGCTCGGGCAAGCACGCCTTCCGCCCAGCGCTGGGCCCGGGGGAAAGATGGCGCTGACCACAGCGGCACGGGGGGGGGTTGGGGGGGGGAATGGTGCGGTCAGTCATCCCCCACCATTTTCGGGGCAGGTGGGAGGCCTCAAACCCCCCCCACCCCCTCTGATAGATCTGCACGAAGGAAGGGAAAGCTGCTGACTGATTCAGCGAGCCTTTTGTTCTGATCTTGATATTAAAAACCACTTCAAAGATAGAACTGGCGTCAACTGTACAAGAACGAGCCGCATTTAGAGAATAACAAGGCACCCCTGTTTTAGCCGCGGTAAAAACGGTGATGATGTTTTCCGAGGAAGGAATGTATGAATAAACGTGCCAACTGCCGTTAGAAGCTCTCTGAGACCGTTACTTTGCTATTGCTTGTGGGTTCACTGAGTTTCAGGTTTCACTCTTTGACTACCAGTGAGAGCCAACTGTGATCCAGAAATCACAGACTACACGCAACCCTCCTTCAAGCTTCAGAGTGAGAAACATCCTGCCTTTTCTTGCAATATATATATGCCTCTTTTATTACCATATACAGTCAACTTTAATCGACCAATTGTATTGCCCTCCTCTACTTCCCCGCTGAGATCAGTGAACTCAACACAGAGTGAGAAACAAACCTACTCCGAACCATGGCTCCTTGGTAAAGACTGTCAACAAAGTGCCACCTGTCCGGAAGTGGGATGAGGATGGGAATCAGGACATAGAAACATAGAAACATAGAAGATAGTAGCAGGAGTCGGCCATTCGGCCCCTCGAGCCTGCTCCGCCATTCAATACGATCATGGCTGATCATCCAAACTCAGTACCCTGTCCTTGCCTTCTCCCCATATCCCTTGATCCCTTTAGCCTTAAGAAATATATCCAACTCTATCTTGAATATATTTAATGAATTGGCCTCTATTGCCTTCTGTGGTAGAGAATTCCACAGGTTCACCACTCTCTGGGTGAAGAAATTCCTCCTCATTTCAGTCCTAAATGGCTTACCCCTTATCCTTAGACTATGACCCCTGGTTCTGGACTCCCCGACCATCGGGAACATCCTTCCTGCATCTAGTCTGTCCAGTTCTGTCAGAATTTTATAAGTTTCAATAAGCTCGAGGAACAGCACCTCATCTTCCGATTAGGCACTTTACAGCCTTCCGGACTCAATATCGAGTTCAACAATTTCAGATCATAACCTCGGCCCCTATTATATTTTTATATATATTTTATCCACACCTTTGGTTTGTGCCTTTTCCTTTTCCTCTCTCCCACATGGCAGCTGTCTCTCACTCTGCCAGCGCATTTCACACTTCATCTAGAGCCATCCTTTGTCTCTTTACCTGTCCTATTACCATCTCGTCTCGCCTTGAATATCTCTTAATGTATCCTCACCTCTCACAGAACTTCCCTTTTGTTCTTTCATCCCCTCCCCCATTTCCCAGCCCCCAAACTGGCCTTTAATCTGTTTCATTTCCTGCCTTTTTTTTCTCAGTTCTGACGAAGGGTTTCGACCTGAACCGTTGACTCTGTTTCTCTCTCCACGGATGTTGCCTGGCCTGCTGAGTTTTTCCAGCGTTTTCTGTTGTTATTTCGGATTTCCAGCATCCGCAGTATTTTGCTATCACATTGACGTTCGTGGGAGCTTGCTGTGTGCAATTTGGCTGCCGCGTTTCCCTGCATTACAACAGTGACCACACTTCAAAAAAAAAGTACTTCATTGGCTTTGGGATATCAGAGAGTGACCAGTGCCCGTAGAACTGAGCCCCAGCATGAATCAGATGAGGGTGGGGAGGGGAAAAGGGCAGAAAATAGGGGGGGGGGAGGAAATAAAATATTATAGGGCCCAAGGGGACTGGAATTTCGAAGATAGCGTGTTGTTACTGGCCATGTAATTCACGCCTCCATTAACACACCACATGAGCAGCTGGCTGTGCCGCCTTAAGTGCTGCCCTTTGTGTCTCAGCCTTTCTCAACCTTCTAAAATTCACCGTCAGTGTCAAACAGAGAGTCAGATCTGCAGCTGTTGTGTGAGAGAGGTGCATGCTTTGCAGGCTGTTCCAGCCCTTCTGGACTCTGAGGGTTAAGACCTCAGCCATGGAGCTGCCTCACTGATCTCTGAGTCATTACCCAGCTCCAGCAACCTTCAAAGGGCAGGCTGCAGTTCCTGAACGCCGCCCAGATGAATTCCCCTCCGAGCTGATGTCTACACTAAGATCACTCTGGAGCGACTGAGGGTAAAACCTTCAGGACTTTTTCCCCCCTCACGGGATCAGTGGGTGACCGGATGGGTCGGCGTGGAGCTGAACCAGTCTGTCCAGGGAGGGCTTCCAGGATATGGGGAGAAGGCAGGGACAGGGTACTGAATTTGGATGATCAGCCATGATCTCATTGAATGGCGGAACAGGCTCGAGGGGCCGAATGGCCTACTCCTGCTCCTATCTTCTGTGTTTCTATGTTTCTTACGCTGTGATAATGGCCGGATAATCTGTTTAGAGTGAAGTTGGTCGAGGGCTAGGCATTGGCCCCAGGAGACCGAGGCGGGGGGGGAACTTGGAGAGGGCAAGCGGGGGCCTCAGTTTAACGCTGAAACCGAAAGACAGCATTGCTGACGCTGCAGCCCTCCCTCGGTACTGCACCGTAGTGTCAGCCTAGATAGACCCGTATGGTAGCCTATTGGCTAAAAGACAGCATGAGGGATTATTCAAGAAGGCAAGTTGAAATGACGAGAGCTGCAGCCTCCCTCCAATCTCCTCTTCATATATAGATTGTAACAACTTTGCCCTCCCTTGCATTCGCCACTGACAAGTAGCGGTTAACCGATAACATAATTAAGATTCACCCCCATCACCAGATATATTTGAAAATCAAAAAATAGACGGAGGAAAGGATGTTAAAATTAATCATACTTCCTTTTAATCGATTCATTTAAACAAAAATGTGCAGATGGCAAAATTCCCCTGTTAACTTAAGAATGTACAGCGAGGCAGATGTTGGAGTCAGCATGGCTTGTGTGCCCAATAAGTCTTTCTCCCGCCCCCCCCCCCCGTCCTCTCCTTAAGACGGTGGCCCCGACATTGGGATCTTGCTGTGCGCCAATCGGCTGCCAGCTTTCCTACATGACAACAGTGACTAGGCTTCCAGAGTTGGCTGTAAAGCGCTGTGGGACGTCCTGAGGTGGTGAAAGGCGCGATATGAATGCAAGACTTTCTATTTTCCTTTCTTTACTGTCACCCTGGCCGATGCGAGCTAATTTTGGAACAGGCCGGGCATTGGAACTTGGCTCTTTGTTGGGTCTGGATGGCCGTGCTCCACACAGGCTGGTGCATTTGCCAAAATGAGTCACTGGGCAAGCAAGCTCCGGTGGTTATTTTTAGCCCGGTTTCCAACTGAGGCGTTATCGGGAATTTACCAGAAGGAAAGGGATCTGGAGACAGCAGATTTCAGTCCCTATCCCAAATGCATTGTTTTCCCACCGCCTGACAGGCAGCTGTAGATAGAATGACTGGGGAGGCGGGGGCCGGGGGGGGAGGGAGGCGGGGGAGAGAAACAGCGGATCCTTATCAGGCTAGACAGCAGAAGCAGCGGACACATCCCCTCAATCTCAGTCCTGTCCCCATGCTGCCTCTATTGTCACTGTGGGCTCCACTTCCTTCCAGGAGGGCTACTGTCCTGTTTAAAGATAATGACTTCGCGCTGGGAGACCGGAATTAAACTGCTCTCTCGGCTCCTCAAATGAGAAAGCTTCCACCCCCCCTGTTCTCCTGCCTTCTCGTAGACCCTCACATAGAATGAAACCTGTTTATTCAAAAAGATTCTGAGCCCACCCAACAACTAGAATCCCCTTCTTATTCCCATACAGGCATTTAGAACCTAAAATAGCAACTTCTATAGCCCTCCTTACATAGAGTGATGTCTCAGGCCGCTCAGAGGAAATGTCAGCCGTGACTCAGTGGGTAGCACTCTTGCCTCTGGGTCAGAAGGTTGCAGGTTCAAGTCCCACTGCAGAGGCTTGAGCACAAAAATCTAGGCTGACTCTCCAGTGCAGTGCTGAGGGAGTGTTGCACTGTTGGAGGTGCCGTCTTTTGGATGAGAGGCCCTGTCTGCTCTCTCAGGTGGACGTAACAGATCCCACAGCCACTATTTTGAAGAAGAGTAGGGGGGGAGTTCTCCCCGGTGTCCTGGGGCCAATATTTATCCCTCAACCAACATCACTAAAGCAGATTATCCGATCATTATCACATTGTTGTTTTGTGGGAGCTTGCTGTGCGCAAATTGGTGGCCACATTTCCTACATTACAACAGTGACTCCACTTTGTGGGCTGTAAAGCACTTTGGGATGGTCTGAGGTTGTGAAAGACGCTGTATAAATGCCGGTTCTTTCATTCTACATGATTAAAAAAAACTGAAAGTGGAAACTTTGAGGCAATGGGCAAGGGTAATGGTCAAACATAAGGATTCATTGAGTGAGGTGACAGGATGGAAGGAACGGATCCAGGGAGGAAATCCCAAATGGCTACCCTGCAAAAGCTAAGCAAGCAACTTATTCCCAGGCCTCGGCCCGCACTGTTTTGAGGCAGGCGCTATACCAGAGCACCTGTGGATGATTCGCCTGGCTGGTTACCAATCCATCGCCGTATCAGCAGTGTGAAGGATCATGGTCACAAATATAAGATGGTCACCAATAAATCCAGGAGAAACTTCTTTACCCAGAGAGTGGTGAGAATGTGGAACTCGCTACCACAGGGAGTGGTTGAGGCAAATAGCACAGATGCATTTAAGGGGAAGCTAGATAAAGGAAAGAAAGAGTTGCATTTCTATAGTGCCTTTCACGACCACCGGACGTCTCAAAGCGCTTTACAGCCAATGAAGTATTTTTGGAGTGTAGTCACTGTTGTAATGTGGGAAACGCGGCAGCCAATTTGTGAACAGCAAGCTCCCACAAACAGCGATGTGATAACAATCAGATAATCTGTTTTAGTGATGTTGATTGAGGGATAAATATTGGCCCCAGGACACCGGGGAGAACTCCCCTGCTCTTTTTCGAAATAGTGGCCATGAGAGCAGACGGGGCCTCAGTTTAACATCTCATCCGAAAGACGATACCTCTGACAGTGCGGCACTCCCTCAGCACTGCACTGGGAGTGTCAGCCTAGATTTTTGTGCTTAAGTCTCTGGAGTGAGACTATGAACCCACAACCTTCTGACTCAGAGACAAAGCGCTGCCCACTGAGCCACAGCTAACACTCTAAGAAGCACATGAGGGAGAAAGGAATAGAAGGTTATGTTGATGGGGTGAGATGAAGAGGGGCGGGAGGAAGCTCGTGTGGAGCATAAACGCCGGCACGGGCCAGTTGGGCCGAATGGCCTGTTTCTGTGTTGTAAATTTTATGTAATTCTACGCAACGCCTTCTTCACTTTCACTGCCTCCCAGTCGCGGTCTGCCGTGTATTTTCCTTTAAGTGGGGACCCAGAGTGGAAAGAGAGCAGGGAGAACAAGACAAAGAGGGAGCAGCATCTGAAGATGGCTTGCAGGAAGTTTTCTCTCAATAGTATTAACGTCTGGATCTGGCCGTGACTGGGGCACTGAATGGCGCAGCGGAGTCTCACCAACTTCCACCGGTGCACCATCGAGAATATCCTGTCCAGCTGCATCACTACCTGGTATGGCAACTGCACCGCCACAGACCGCAAGGCTCTACAGGTGGTGGTGAAAGCTGCACCACATACTATAGGAATTAAACTACCTGCTGTCCAGGATATCTACCCCGAGAGGTGCCGGGGGAAGGCCCTGAGAATCATTAAAGACGCGAGCCACCCCAGCCACAACCTCTTCGCCCTGCTCCCGTCCGGTAAGAGATACCGAAGCATACGGTCTCGTACCAGCAGGTTTCGAAACAGCTTCTACCCCCAGGCCATAAGACTCATGAACGTATAATTTATTATTATTTATTACTGTTGTTTTATTTATTATTACTGTATTTCTATTGGTATTTTATCATTGTTATGCCATATTTATTCCAATGTTGGGGGGACTTGTAAAAATCAACATTTCATTGTGCAGTACACACGTCTGCTGCATATATGACAAATAAAATTGAATTGAATTGATTTCAATTGAATTGGATTAGCACCTTGTCCCTTCACCTGCGTTGAATCTAGCCCAGGCCGGAGGGCTAGTTACGAAGAGCCTTTGTGGAATGAGTTTGGGCTGTGCCAACCTGGTTTCTAAGGAGCCCACAGCCCACTACCTACAATGTGGCACTGAAGAGTTAGGTGGATAGGGTCTCACTAGTGGCGAGCTCAGCTTGAAGAACTTTGACTATAATATCATCTCTAACTCACGCAAGCAAGAGGCCAAAGGCACAGCAAGCGTGGGAAGCAAAGCATCACAGCGCTGTAGTGGGAGTACTGTTCAGAGGTTAAGGCAGAATAAAAAGAAAAAGACTTGCATTTATATAGCGCCTTTTACAACCACTGGACATCCCAAAGCGCTTTACAGCCAATGAAGCACTTTTTGAAGTGTTGTCACTGTTGTAACGTGGGAAACGTAGCATCCATTTTGCGCACAGCAAGCTCCCACAAACAGCAATGTGACGATAACCAGATAATCTGTTTTGTAGTGATGTTGATTGAGGGATAAATATTGGCCCCAGGACACCGGGGAGAACTCCCCCCCTGCTCTTCTTCGAAATAGTGGCCGCGGGATCTTTTACGTCCACCCGAGAGAGAGCAGACGGGGGCCTCGGTTTAACGTCTCATCCGAAAGACGGCACCTCCGACAGTGCGGCGCTCCCTCAGCACTGCGCTGGAAGTGTCGGCCTGGGTTTTTCTGCTCAAAGTATCTTGGAGTGGGAACTCACACCCACAACCTTGTGACTCGGAGGTGAGCGAGCGCTACCCACATGAGCCACAGCTGACAGTGAACACCGTTGGCGTAGAGTGGAGGGGGCTTTATCCCACAGCTGGGCTGATAGTGCTTGACGCTGACACTGTGGGCTGGATTTTCATTGAGGAGTCGGGTAGGAGGCGGGACTACAACTTTCAGGGTTGTAGTCCCGCCTCCATCGAGTTCTAGCCAACCAACTCGATTTTGACTTGATTGATCTTGTTGAGCCTGCCCAGTGGGCTCAGCAGGCCAATTAAGGGCCACCCGGCAACAGGTGACGTCACAGATTGACATTTCATCTGTCAAGACCTTTTGACAGATGAAATATTAGCGTTCGACAGCTGTTTGAAGCTGTCAAACACTGACAATCTGTACTCCAGGTTAATTCCTTCTGCTCAGGATGATTTAGAGATCTCCCCGGAACAGAAAGCAGAGGCTGCAGATTTTGACAGCTGGCGGCCATTCTGCTTTCTGTGCCGGTGAGATGAGGGACTCCCGAGACCTGAAGGAAGGAAGGCTGTAAAGGTAAATAAAGGTTAGTAGAACTTCTTTAAACACTTTACACACACCAAACACACTTACCTCTGCACTCATGCACCCATCACTCACCTGAACACCGGACATCTTGGCCCCTCCAAGCCCTTCATCCCGACGGCCCGCCTCGCTAACTTGGCGTGGTTTGGAGCCATCGGGAATCCCACATTTCAACAATGAAAATAGGGATTAGGCTAAAACTTGCCTGTTAACTACCTGTTAACAGGCAATTATTTGGCACTAATCCCCTTCCCGCCTCGGGGAGGCGGCTCCCAGCACAGGTCGGGTATCCGCCTCCTTTGAAACTGGCATGGAGGCGGGTTGGGGGCAGGATGGGTTCGTGCCCCCCAATTTCGGGATTTTAAACCCCCACACGCTTCCAATCCCGCTTCCACGGCCCAATGAAAATCCTGCCCTGTGTGTCTGAAGTGGGATAAACATTTCGGTCCCCAGTGTTAACATCCCTTATTTTGATGAGCACGAGAATGAGATTAGATCATGACTTCAAGCCTGACACATCCTAGTTGCACTGACGTAGACAAGGCCTTCGGAATGGTTCTAATTTGGCTTTTCTTGCAGCAGCTGCAGTTTCCCAGTACACCCTTGATCATGTTTTTCCTGACAGCACACAGTGAACAGGCAAGAATATTTCGAAACAATGCTGCTGCCGTCATCATATTCGCTGAATAATACGGAAATAAGTTGGATGACAGTGTGTCTCAAAAAACCTAAACCAGCCCAACAGATCTTAGCAGTGGTTTGAGTTTGTCAATGAGTGTCAGACCTCACCGTCCGCGGCCTCTTGCATTGTTCCACAGAAGCTCAACGAACAGCACCTCATCTTCCGATTAGGCACTTTACAGCCTTCCGGACTCAATATCAAGTTCAACAATTTTAGATCATAACCTCGGCCCTTATTATATTTTTATATATTTTTTATCCACACTTTTGGTTTGTGCCTTTTCCTTTCTCTCTCCCACACGGCAACTGTCTCTCACTCTGCCAGCGCATTTCACACTTCATCTAGAGCCATCCTTTGTCTCTTTACCTGCCCTATTACCATCTCGTCTCGCCTTGAATATCTCTTAATGTCTCTCCACCCCCCACAGACCTTCCCTTTTGTTCTTTCATCCCCTCCCCCATTTCCCAGCCCCCAAACTGGCCTTTTTAATCTGTTTCATTTCCTGCTTTTTTCTCAGTTCTGACGAAGGGTCCCAGACCTGAAGCGTTGACTTTGTTTCTCTCTCCACGGATGTTGCCCTGGCCTGCTGAGTTTTTCCAGCGTTTTCTGTTGTTATTTCGGATTTCCAGCATCCGCAGTATTTTGCTATCGTACTCGTGTCAGCCGTGGCTCAGTCGGTGGCACTCCTGCCTCCGAGGTCATGAAAGTCGCGGGTTCCAGCCCCACTCCGGCACGTTGAGCGAGTGAGCTAAGCTGACCGTACAGTACGGAGGAACCGCTGCGTTGTTGGAGGTAGCGCCCTTTGGGACGAGGTGCTAAACCGAGGCCCCGCTTAGGCAGACGTGAAAGATTCGGAGGCGCTATTTGAAGGAGGGCAGTGTGAAAGGAAGACTTGCATTTCTATAGCGCCTTTCAGGACGTCTCAAAGCACTTTACAACCAATGAAGTACTTTCTGAAGCGTAGTCGCTGTTGTAACATGGCAAACGCGGCAGCCAATTTGCGCACAGCAAGCTCCCACAAACAGCAACGTGACAATGACCAGATAATCTGTTTTAGTGGTGTTGATTGAGGGGTAACTATTGTCCGGGACACCGGGGAGAACTCCTCCTGCACTTCTTCGGAAGAGTGCCCGTGGGATCTTTTACATCCACTTGAGAGAGTAGACGGGGCCCTCAGTTTAACATCTCATCCGAAAGACGGCACCTCTGACAGTGCAGCACTCCCGCTACACTGCACTGCGAGTGTCAGTCTGGATGCTTGCGCTCAAGTCTCTGGGGTGGGAACTGAACCCACAAACCTTCTAACTCGGAGGCAAGAGTGCTAGCCACTGAGCCACAGCTGACACACAGGATGAGAGAGATCTGTTGCACCTATTGTATATATGGGGGGTTGGGGAGAGGTTTAGAAATGCAAAGTGTCAAGGCAGGGTCAGGGAGGTGAGATCCAGCTGCACAGTGCAGTCGCACAGCTGAGAACCAGACTTGTTTGAAGCCAGCAAGACCAGGTTAGAAAGAGGAAAGGTGTTTGCTACTGTACTCAAGGCATTGTGTTCAGACCTCTGCAGGGCTTTAGTTGAATAGAGAGGGCTAAGATGTGGTGAGAGAACGGTTCCTGCAGAACACTCCTTGATGTGGTTCTATGTCTGTTCACTTACAAAAAAGAGAAAAACCCACAGCTCTGGCTGGTGAGCTCTCAGCACTCCGATGCATTATACGTGATCTCTTTTGAACATCACTGTTGTGAAAATGAAAGGAAAAAAAAAATAAAGCACACAGTGTCTTTTATCAGACGCACTCACTGAACAACACCTTCAGAGAAGGTTGCGCTGAATGAATCAGCCATTGTAGTCTCGCAGTCAGGAATTCACCGTTCCACCTCCTACCTCAGCTACCCGGTAAGGCTGGAGACGAGGGAGAGCTGGCCGATTCCCGATGGTACTCTGTGCCTCTTTATTCCTCTCTTGGATGAAGGGTGCTGGCTCTTGGCTGCCTGGGTGCCAGTGGCCTCCTGGTGCCTTGCCGACGTGACTCTTCATGCGCGGGCCTAGCGTCGTCACCAGGCCGCGTCACCGGGCGACGAATCGCCGGTGAGCCCCCCATCACGTCCCCAGCCTGATGCCCACGTGCAAGGAGGTCTTCGGAGAGTGATCAGGAGTGTGTGGTCAGCCATCTGGACACAGACCAGACATTAAAGCCAGGACTTCCTGTTCGGGGCAGCGCGGGTATTTATTTACCCAAATGAGCCGTCAGTGGAGTTCTCTTATTTCTCAATTTTAACCAAAACTCAACAAGACAGATGCACAGCTCTGGACCCAAACCTGAATTGCAGTTAATTTTGTGGCATGGATTCATTACTCGAGGACTGCCCCACACACATTCATCTTCTTCTTAGGCAGTCCCTCGGAACCGAGGATGACTTGCTTCCACACTAAAAATGAGTTCTCAGGTGACTGATGAGTCCAATGCGGGACCTACAGTCTCTGTCACAGGTGGGGCAGACGGTGGTTGAAGGGGCAGGTGGGTGGGGTGCTTGGGTTGACTTGAGCTGCCTGCGCTCGGCTTCCGTTTGCTCCCGGCGAAGAGACTCGAGGTGTTCGGCGCCTTCCCGGATGCTTCTCCTCCACTTTGTGCGGTCTTGAGCCAGGGATTCCCAGGTGTCGGTGGGGATGTTACACTTTTTCAAGGAGGTTTTGAGGGTGTCCTTGAAGCGTTTCCTCTGCCCACCTAGGGCTCTCTTGCCGTGCCGGAGCTCCGAGTAGAGCGCTTGTTTTGGGAGTCTCGTATCGGGCATGCGGACAATGTGACCCGTCCATCGGAGCTGATCGAGCGTGGTCAGAGCTTTGATGCTGGAGATGTTGGCCTGAACAAGAACACTGATGTTGGTGCGCCTATCCTGCCAATGAATTTGCAGGATCTTGCGGAGGCAGCGTTGGTGGTACCTCTCCAGCGCTTTGAGGTGCCTGCTGTACATGGTCCATGTCTCTGAGGCATACAGCAGGGCGGGTATCACTGCTGCTCTGTAGACCATGAGCTTAGTGCCGGGTTTGAGGCCCTGGTCTTCAAATATTATCTTAAGAGTCATACAGCTGGAAGAAAATTAAGGCCTGCATTTTACCAGCCTGGACAGAATTAAACCAAGTACTAGGGGCAGTGGTTCTATGTTAACACCTAGTCTACCCATCCCTCCCCCCATCAATCTAAGTTACACACAACCTACACCTCCCTCCCCTATGAGTTGAGAGAACAGCTTTTTTTTAGCAGACTTTCCCACCCAGTTACCCATGAGAGTTGGATGTCTTCTTTCAATTGGTATGGGCTGCACTCAATCCAGTTTTCAGTGTAGCGTCAGTGCTCTGAGTGACACTCAATACCTCCTTAGCAAGGAGGAAGCTTTCCTTTATTTAATCAGTCAATTCCAAATCTAGACGATGAAACGTCAAAAGCTTGTCATCTTCACCTCTAGTCTCTCCCTCCATTACAACCCTTCTTCTCAGTTTTATTGATAGACAATAGTCAGTATTTGTCATAAATACTGTGCCCTCGATGCTCTTCCCCCTCTCTGTACCCTCACGGTGTTGAAATGAAGACCTTATGATACCATAGAAACATAGAAGATAGGAGCAGGAGTAGGCCATTCGGCCCCTCGAGCCTGCTCCGCCATTTAATGAGATCATGGCTGATCATCCAAGTTCAGTACCCTGTCCCTGCTTTCTCCCCATATCCCTTGATCCCTTTAGCCTTAAGAAATATATCCAACTCCTTCTTGAATATATTTAATGAATTGGCCTCAACTGCCTTGTGTGGTAGAGAATTCCACAGGTTCACCACTCTCTGGGTGAAGAAATTCCTCCTCATCTCTGTCCTAAATGGCTTACCCCTTATCCTTAGACTGTGACCCCTGGTTCTGGGCTCCCCCGCCATCGGGAACATCCTTCCTGCATCTAGTCTGTCTAGTCCTGTTAGAATTTTATAAGTTTCCATGAGATCCCCCCTCATTCTTCTAAACTCCAGCAAGTATAAGCCCAATCGACCCAATCTCTCCTCATACGTCATTCCTGCCATCCCAGGTATCAGTCTGGTGAATCTTCGCTGCACTCCTTCCATGGCAAGAACATCCTTCCTCAGATAAGGTGACCAAAACTGCACACAATACTCAAGATGTGGTCTCACCAAGGCCCTGTACAACTGCAGCAAGACATCCTTGTTCCTGTACTCGAACCCTCTCGCTACGAAGGCCAACATACCATTTGCCTTCTTAACCGCCTGCTGCACCTGCATGCTTACCTTCAGCGACTGGTGCACAAGGACACCCAGGTCTCGTTGCACTTCCCCTTCTCCCAATCTATTGCCGTTCAGATAATAATCTGCCTTCCTGTTTTTGCCTCCAAAGTGGATAACCTCACATTTATCCACATTATACTGCATCTGCCATGCATCTATCTGCCCAATCACCCAACCTGTCCAAATCATCCATTGTAATGTTTGTCCCCTGGATCTCAACACCATGGAACTCCTCAATCCTCTGCACCTCCTACAATCAACACGCTCTTAACACCCACGCTCGGTGTCACCGAGCCCTTATTTCTTCGTTTATCCCATTTGCCCTCCTACTCTTAGCAACTTTTGTGCCTCAGCCCCTCACTGAGATTTTTCAATAGCAAAAACGTCTGACAAGCTGCTTCACCAACCAACCCCCCCTTGAGACTTTCAGTTTTACTGGTGCTGCCTGGAGGGGGCGGGGTACTTGTTGCAATCGTTAATCCCCCACCCACCATGAATGTCAAGACCCTGCAGTGCGGTAAACAACACTGTTTTATTAACCGGCCTGGAAAAATATCTGTGTCTCTCCTCCTCGGTACTCTCCCAAAACTGTTGCTTTTAACTTCACTTCGAGATTTGTACGCGAGCCTTGCTTTTAACTCCCCGCCGCACAGCGCTTACCAAAAAGGATGCACATGTCACAGAAATAGAGAAATAGGAAACAGCTGCCTGGATAGAACACTCTCCAGTAAAGGAAGCGATGTGCACGTGCCCGACTTAGCATGTTGAAGCGCTATTGCGCTTTGCAGTTTTTTTTGTTGTTGGTAAAGAAACATTCCTTCGAGCCAGCAGGAAATGTTGACGTGCAGAGTTACGGAAATTAAGACCGTGTTCTCTTCTTTTTTTGTAGAACTGAAATTAACTTGCAGATGAATTTTGTTGCGACATTCTACGGCTGCATTTGGGGGGTGGCAGGGGGAGCAGCGAAGGCAGTTTGCATACTTACCATTAGGGAGCAGGGATTCTCTGGGGTCGCAGGTTGTTTGGCTATGTGCCATTAGGGAGCAGGGATTCTCTGGGGTCACAGGTCGTTTGTCTATGTGCCATTAGGGAGCAGGGATTCTCTGGGGTCACAGGTCGTTTGGTTATGTACCATTAGGGAGCAGAGATTCTCTGGGGTCGCAGGTCGTTTGTCTATGTGCCATTAGGGAACAGGGATTCTCTGGGGTCGCAGGTCGTTTGGCTATGTGCCATTAGGGAGCGGGGATTCTCTGGGGTCTCAGGTCGTTTGGTTATGTACCATTAGGGAGCAGGGATTCTTTGGGGTCGCAGGTCGTTTGTCTATGTGCCATTAGAGAACAGGGATTCTCTGGGGTCACAGGTCGTTTGGTTATGTACCATTAGGGAGCAGGGATTCTTTGGGGTCGCAGGTCGTTTGTCTATGTGCCATTAGGGAGCAGGGATTCTCTGGGCTCGCAGGTCGTTTGGCTATGTACCATTAGGGAGCAGGGATTCTCTGGGTTTCCAAAGGCAGATCTATAACGGCCTTTTAACCCTAAATCTCAGGCTGATCCCTCCCTGACCTTTTTTGCCCCTCATAGCCCCAATGCCTACACCACCAGCTCATCAGCGCTGACTGGAGATCGAATCTGGAATCTTCCTGCTCAGTATAACGCTAGGGGGGCAGAAATTCATCTGGGGCGACAGCGAAAACAGTGGGTATTGACTGTGCTACCTGTTACTCTCCCCACCTGAGATCAGATTGATTGAGTTCAATAGAACTGAATGTCAATCAGGCCGCCGACGTGACTCTGCCCATTTAGCGTTACCAAGATGGATCTTTTTTTATTATTCGTTCATGGGATGTCAGCATCGCTGGCAAAGCCAGCATTTATTGCCCATCCCTAATTGCCCTTGAGAAGGTGGTGGTGAGCCGCCTTCTTGAACAATTGCAGTCCTGTTTTGGTACGACTGAGTAGCTTGCTAGGCCATTTCAGAGTCAACCACATTGCTGTGGGTCTGGATCTGGAGTCACATATAGGCCAGACCGGGTAAGGACTGCAGATTTCCTTCCCTATCGGACATTAGTGATCCAGATTGGGTTTTCACTACAATCCAGTAGATTCATGGTCACCATTACTGATACTAGCTTTTTATTCCAGTTTTATTTAATTAACTGAACTTAAATTCCCCAGCTGCCATGGTGGGATTTGAACTCACGGTCTCCGGATCATTAGCCCAGGCCTTTGGATTACTAGTCCAGTAACAGAACCTCTATGCTACCGTACCCCTTTTTTGTTGCCAGATGTTGAAATTAGCCAATGGACTATCAGGGCAGCACTTTTATTGATATTTTGTGCTCAACTCTCTGGAGTGGGACTATGAACCCACAACCCCCTGACTCAGAGGCGAGAGTGCTGCCCACTGAGCCACGGCTGACACGAGCATCCAGCTTGACTGCAACGTCCCTCATCATAGAGAAGCCTGCCGAGTCTTGGTCCAGTCTCGCAGACAAAGAACGGACACTTGGGCGAGATACTTCAGGGCAGCCAGGACCTAGGGAACGATGCCCAACATCATCCGCGCCTTCAGGAGGCCGGGGAAGAAAAAGAAAGACTTGCATTTCTATAGCGCCTTTCACGACCACCGGACGTCCCAAAGCACTTTACAACCAATGAAGTATTATTGTGAAGTGGAGTCACTGTTTGTAATGTAGAAAACACAGCAGCCAATTTGCGCACAGCAAGCTCCCACAAACAGCAATGGGATAATGACCAGATAACCTGTTTTTGTGATGTTGATTGAGGGATAAATGCTGGCCCCAGGAATAACTCCCCTGCTCTTCTTTGAAATAGTGGCCATAGGATTATTTACGTCCACCTGAGAGGGCAGACGGGGCCTCGGTTTAACATCTCATCTGAAAGACAGTACCTACCAACAGTGCAGCACTCCCTCAGCACTACACTGGGAGTGTCAGCCTAGCTTTATGTACTCAAGTCCCTGGAGTGGGACTATGAACCCACAACTTTTTTGACTCTAGAGGCAAGGCTGCAACCAACTGAGCCACAGGCTGACACTAGGAGCAGGCTCGATTGTAACGGGGAGAAATTTGGGAACCGAAAACAAAAGTACTTCAAAACATTGAAAGATGGCCACATACATGACAGGTTACAAGGAGAATAATTTTTTGTGAAAAAGCAGTTTTTGTTCAGGGAAGGAGAAGAGCCTGTTTTGCTTAAAAGAAACCCATGAAGGGTGTAGGGCACAATCAAGGTCGGAAAGAGTAGATGAGGTTAACCAGGGTTTTAAAAGCATGCAGCTTGCAAGAGGAAGGAAAACCTGAGTGAGCAGGTCCGAATGTCTACATTTTCTTTTTACTTGTCTCAGCCTATGACACTGCGGTTACTAAATTTATTGTGGTGGTGATGGGCCTTCTTCTTGTGTTGATCCCACAATGGTGATCAGTAGGATTTTGACCCAGCTACAATGAAAGTGCAGTGATTACATATCCATGTCAGGATGGTGTGTGTGCCTTGGGAGGGGGGTACTTGGAGATGATGGTGTTGGCCTGATCTTGTCCTTGTTGGCGGTAGAGGTCGCGGGGCTAGGACCTGCAGCAGAGAATCCTCTAGATAGTACATAATGAATATACACGAAACTTTGGTTTATCCGGAGGTTATATGTCCGGAATACTCGATCTAACGGCAAAAATCAGGAGCCGTTTTCTATAAGTTTTTATAGTTCTCGTTGCTTTTTTTTTCCCAGTCAGGCACTGCAAGGTCTGTAGCTATAGCAACAGCTTCAGCTAGAGACGCTTGCAGCTGCAGCCGACTGTTTTGAAGCTGTGCAACAGGGTTTGTTGATTCACACGGAGCTTTTCAGTTCCGTATCTCTCAACATTAACGCTGGTATGTCCGGCACTTTTGACGGTACGGCACCAGCTCGGTCCCGTCAGTGCCGGATATCAGAAAGTTTCCTGTAAGAGCAGGGAGGTTATGCTTGAACTGTATAAAACACTAGTTAGGCCGCAGCTAGAATACTGCGTGCAGTTCTGGTCACCACATTAAAGGAAGGGTGTGATTGGACAAGAGCATAGAAACATAGAAGATAGGAGCAGGAGTAGGCCATTCGGCCCTTTGAGCCTGCTCCGCCATTCAACGAGATCATGGCTGATCATCCAAACCCTAGCACCCGGTCCCTACACCGACAGCCATCCCACCCAAGCCCTATCCCCGTAACCCCACGTATTTAATCCCCCCTAACACTAAGGGCCAATTTTTATCATGGCCAATCAACCTAACCCGCACATCTTTGGACTGTGGGAGGAAACCGGAGCACCCGGAGGAAACCCACGGAGAATGTGCAAACTCCACACAAACAGTCCCCCGAGGCCGGATTTGAACCCAGAGTCCCTGGCGCTGTGAGGCAACAGTGCTAACCACTATGCCGCCATGCTGCCCGTAGGCTGGGGTTGTTTTCTTTGGAACAGAGGAGGCTGAGGGGAGATTTAATTGAGATGTATAAAATTATGAGGGGCCTCGATAGAGTGGATAGGAAGGACCTATTTCCCTTTGCGGCGAGGTCAATAACCAGGGGGCACAGATTTAAAGTAATTGGTCGAAGGATTAGAGGGGAGTTGAGGAGAACTTTTTTCACCCAGAGGGTGGTGGGGGTCTGGAACTCACTGCCTGAAAGGGTGCTAGAGGCAGAAACCCTCATCACATTTAAAAAGTACTTGGATATGCATTTGGAGTGCCGTGACCTGCAGGGCTACGGACCAAGCGCTGGAAAGTGGGATTAGGCCGGGATAGCTCTTTGTCGGCCGGTACAGACACGATGGGCCGAATGGCCTCCTTCTGTGCCGTAAATATCTATGGTTCTAATGCAGTCACAGTGGTGAAAGAAGTGAAACAGAGTGAGCTAGAGAAGACTGTGCACTAAGTAACGTCTTCAACAGTGAGGCTGCAGGAAGGCGGAATTATGATTACAGTAATTATTTCTCCCTCATTATTTGTGACCCAGTGACGTTACTCGCCAGTGACGTGACCGTACGTTTTAAATGAGATTGACGTCACTGCCTTTTCCAAGTACACGCAGAACGGCTGGCCGTACATCTTCCACAAGGGCTGCAAGCCAGTGAACCGAACTGCTAGCGTAATTATTGACTGGCTAGTCAGGATGTCCATGGCAACAAGCAGGGAGCCCGCTGTGAGCGGATGTCTACCGGGAGATGATGGGCAGCTCGTTAGTCAGTCTGAGTCGGCCCCCCCCGCACTGTGCACAGGAGGTGGCAACAACTGGCCGGCTACCAGTTAAAGTTGAAACGATTACCGGGAGGCTGCGGATAAAAGCCATTTGAAAGACACCTTGGCCGGCAGCGTGCTCCGAAAGGAGGAGAGGAGGAAATGAGCTAACTGCTGACTGTGTGTGCGCGCATCCTGCTCGGTGTGTGATTCTTATTACAGAGCAAAGATACAAAGTGATGTTTATGGAATAAGTATATGCTATGAATACATCAGGATTGTGCTGCATTGGCCTTGTTTCAATATAATTAAACTGCTTAATAACAGGGGGTATATGCGTGCACAAGTCGTTGAAGGTGGCAGGACAGGTTGAGAAAGCGGTTAAAAAAAGCGTACGGGATCCTGGGCTTCATAAATAGAGAGTACAAGAGCAAGGAAGTTACGCCGAATCTTTATAAAACACTGGTTCGGCCTCAGCTGAGGTGTGGTGTCCAGTTCTGAGCGCCGCACTTTAGGGAGGATGGGAAGGCCTCAGAGAGGGCGCAGAAAAGATTTATGAGAATGGTTCCAAAAATGAGGGACTTCAGTTACGTGGATAGACTGGGAGAAGCTGGTGTTGTTCTCCTTAGAGCAGAGAAGGTTGAGAGGAGATTTGATAGAGGTGTTCAAAATCATGAGATGTCTAGACAGAGTAGATAGAGAGAAACTGTTCCCATTGGCGGAGGGGCCGAGAACCAGAGGACACAGATTTAAGGTGATTGGCAGAAGAACCAAAGGCGACATGAGGAAAAACTTTTTTTACGCAGCGAGTGGTGAGGATCTGGAATGCACTGCCTGAGAGGGTGGCGGAGGCAGATTCAATCGTGGCTTTCAAAAGGGAATTAGATAAGTACCTGAAGGAGAAAAAAAATTGCAGGGCTACGGGGAAAGGGCGGGGGAGCGGGGACTAGCTGAAGTTCTCTTGCAGAGAGCCGGCACGGGCTCGACGGGCCGAATGGCCTCCTTCTGTGTTGTAACCATTCTCTGATTCTATCCTGATTACTACTGGAGAGCGAGATCTCCTCCACACTCCAGATGTAGCTAAATCATTTTGTAATAATGCCGTTACAATCCCTACACCCAACACAGCGAGCTGTTCAATTTATTTGAATTTACTTTATTTCTCTTGCTTCCCTCCCCCGCCACGTGATTTTCCTGAGTCTGTTCAATCTTGCTGGGGTCTGGCTTTCTTGGACATCAGTAACTCTATCCAGCACCTCACCCAGGGAGCCTCACTCTGCCCGCAAGACCAGAATCTTCAGTCTATAATCAGAAAATACTGAAACTACTCAGCAGGTCAGGCAACATCTGTAGAGAGAGAGAAACAGAATTAACTCACAGACCTGAAACGTTAACTCTGTTTCTCCCTCCCCAGACGCTGCTGAGTATTGCCAGCATTTTCTGTTTTATGTTTTGGATTTCCAGCAGCCTCGGCATTTCGCCTTTGGTACCCGAATCTTCAGTGGTGCGCTGTGTTTGATTGCAGAGGTGTCAAAGTCCCGATTATGCGTTCGCCCAACATCCACACGGGCTGTCCAGGAGGGGGGGTTCGCTGGAGGGTGATCAGGAGCAGAAACCCGGCTACAGGAAACTCTTTTTTATCCGGCACCGACGGGACCGGCGTGGTGCCGGTTTATCAAAAAGTCCGGATTACAGAGAGGTATAGTAAAAGGTACGGGAGCTCCGTACACAGCAACAAATCCAGGCTTCCCTGTTGCTTAGCAACAGGTGCAGGAGCCCCAGCCACAAGATCCAGGCATCCCTGTTGCTTAGCAACAGGTGCAGGAACCCCGGTTACACAGCCACAGATCCAGGAACGGCCACTAATATGAAGTAAAACTTACCTGAACCTACTCCTGAATTTTGCCGGTTAACAGAGATTTCCTGTTTTTTTTTAGGTGCTGGTAAATCGAGAGTTTCCTGTATTTCCTCTACCCTCGCCTGCAGGAACTGAAGCCAGCTGCAGCACCCAAAGCCCACTGCCCTGGCGGAGAGCAGTTAACCGGGAACAAGCCCAAGGACTCAAACATGGGCCGTCCCTGGTCTGTGTTCTCCTGGGGTCTCCGGGAATTAAAGATGCATCGCCTGGACACTACAGCGAACAACTCGGGGAGAATTTTTTTTCCCCCCATTTTCTTTGAACACTTCTGTTTATTATTTATACAAACATTGGGAAATGTGAAAAAAGGTCTGTCCGACTGACTGGGCGGGGGCGGTTGGAGGCAGGAGATCCTGTGATGGAGCCTCCAGGAATCAGAGTTGGCAACGCTCTCTCTCGCTTAGGCAGTCCCGCGGAACCGAGGATGGCTTGCTTCCACATTAAACATGAGTCCACCTGGTGCCAGATCTCGGACAGGAGTTCTTCTTGTGTTACACCTCCAGTCTCCCTATCTGCCAGTCACTGATACTTTATCTCCTCATCTCTCAAAATGTCACTGCCACCACCTATTCATACTGGACCTGCAGACTGACCGCACATGATACAAAGTCTGGCGTCTATATAGTGTCTTATCAGATTCTTGAGCACGCCACATGCTGTGAATTACAGAATCATAGAATTCAGCACAGAAGGAGGCCATTGAAGAGTAGTGACTGTTGTTATGTAGGCAACCATGGCAGCCATTTTATATGCAGCAAGTTCCCCCAAAACAGCATTGAGATGAACGATCAGGTCATCTGTTTTTGGCTAAGGGAGGGATATTGGCCAGGACACCGGGTGAACTAATGCTCTTCTTTGAATAACCTTCTTCTTAGGCAGTCCCTCGGAACCGAGGATGACTTGCTTCCACATTAAAAAGGAGTTCGCAGGTGACTGATGAGTCCAATGCGGGACCTACAGTCTCTGTCACAGGTGGGGCAGACAGTGGTTGAAGGGGCGGGTGGGTGGGGTGCTTGGGTTGACGTGCGCTCCTTGCGCTTGGCTTCCGCTTGCTCCCGGCGAAGAGGCGCGAGGTGTGCGGCGCCTTCCCGGATGCTTCTCCTCCACTTTGTGCGGTCTTGGGCCAGGGATTCCCAGGTGTCGGTGGGGATGTTACACTTTTTCAAGGAGACTTTGAGGGTGTCCTTGAAGCGTTTCCTCAGCCCACCTGGGGCTCTCTTGCCGTGCCGGAGCTCCGAGTAGAGCGCTTGCTTTGGGAGTCTCGTATCGGGCATGCGGACAGTGTGCCAGTGCAGCCTTCGGTCGCCTGAGGAAGAGAGTGTTTGAAGACCAGGACCTCAAACCCAGCACCAAGCTCATGGTCTACAGAGCAATAGTGATACCCGCCCTGCTGTATGCCCCAGAGACATGGACCATGTACAGCAGGCACCTCAAAGCACTGGAGAGGTACCACCAATGCTGCCTCCGCAAGATCCTGCAAATCCATTGGCAGGATAGGCGCACCAACGTCAGTGTTCTTGCTCAGGCCAACATCCCCAGCATTGAAGCATGGCAATGCTAGCACCACACCAAGTAGCACACTGAGCCATTGGGGCAGTGATCGTCACCGACAGCTGTGAGGACATTTAGGTCATTAATAAAAGAGTTCCTTACTGGGCGAGTGTTACTGTATCAGGGAGATTCCAAGACATAGGAACAGGAGTAGGCCATTCAGCCCCTCACAAGCCTCAACTTGCATTTATATAGCGCCTTTAATGTAGTAAAATGTCCCAAAGCTCTACACAGGAGCGTTATCGGATAAAATTGCACAGGGAATCACATAAAGAGGTATTAGAAATAAAAACAGGAAATGCTGGAAACGCTCAGCGGGTCAGGCAGCATCTGTGGAGAGAGAAACAGAGTTTAAGTTTTCAGGTCGATGACCCTTCGTCAGAACTGGAAAAAGTTAGAGATGTAACAGGTTTTTAAGCAAGTGCTGGGGCAGGGAAAGGGGGGGGAGGGGAGGAAAGAACAAAAGGGAAGGTCTGTGATAGGGTGGAAGGCAGGAGAGATTAAAAGACAAAAGGGATAATGGTGCAAGGCAAAAGGAGATGGTAATGGGACAAGTAAAGAAACAAAAGATGGGTCTAAACAAGGTGTAAATAGCGATGGCAGAATCATCAACAGCTGCCACGTGAAAAATTAGGGGCCGAGGTTATGGTCTGAAATCGTTGAACTCGATGTTGAGTCCGGAAGGCTGTAAAGTGCCTAATCGAAAGATGAGGTGCTGTTCCTCGAGCTTACGTTGAGCTTCGTTGGAACAGTGTAAGAGACCGAGGACAGTGAGGTCCGAGTGGGAGTGGAGCGGAGAATTAAAGTGACAGGCGACCGGAAGCTCGGGGTCACCCTTGCGGACTGAACGGAGGTGTTCCGCAAAGCGGTCGCCCGATCTGCGTTTGGTCTCCCCAATGTAGAGGAGACCGCACCGTGAGCAGCGAATACGGTGTGCTAAATTGCAAGTACAAGTGAATGGATGCTTCACCTAGCTTTTGTAAAGAGATATTATTAGGACAGGTGATCAAAGGTTTGGTCAAAGAGGTTTGTTTTAAGGAGCGTCTTAAAGGAGGAGAGGGAGGCGGAGAGGTTTAGGGAGGGAATTCCAAATCCTGTTGCTGGGATAGGCAGAAAAGCTTCCAACGAATAGAGTAACCCCCAGTCCAGTTTTGTTCTAATGCAAGAGCCACACATAGGCGTGCAGGTCAGTAGGCAGAGAGCTGGCAAGCAAGAACCAACTTTCTCTCCCAAACGGGTGTCAATTAGTAAAGCTCTTAATGAACCTTGTCAGCTGCAGGCAACACCTCCGCGTTGAGCCACGATCCCATCCCCCTATCTGGTTTCCCACTTGGCAATAAATATGGACGGTTTAGCTCCGACAAAGTCATTGCAGAGCCCCAGGGGGTTAATAAACTCTTACAATGCAGTTCAGTCTTTTTTTTAAATCTTGTGCATTTTTTGCTAAAATACCGACTGAAAATTAATTTTGTGACATTGCTTCATTGTGCCACCCTCTCTGTACAAACAAAAGAGGACATGGGTCTGGTTAAAAAAAAAAGCAAAACGTGGATGGAAAGTCAAAAAATAAAATCAGAGATAACGCGCTCAGAGACAGAGGGACTTGCGAATGAGCTGTGCTGTTTTCCACAAAGCTCATACACATTGATAACAGCTGATTTGCTGTGAGCTTCAGTTGAAAATTCAGGGAATTCTTTTCCTCATGCTGAAGTGAATCGCACGGCGCGATGTTCCGTAACCGGAACCATCAGGACTTCCGACAGACAGGACCAAAAAAAAAAGAAGTAAGCTCAGTCCGCAAGCCGTAGCTCGGTGGGTCGCCCCCCCCCTCACCTCGTAAGTCAGAAGGTTGTAGGTTCAAGTCCCACTCCAGAGACTCGAGCCCAAAAAATCCAGGCTGGCGCAGTTATATTCCAACCCCCTTGCCAATAAAGGCCAACATGCCACTTGCCTCCCTTATTGCTTGCTGTACCTGCATGCTGTTGCTTTCTGCCTGACTTTGTGTTTCTTCAATCCAAGAAGGCTTTACAAGTTGTATAGAACTTGTATCTAAAGAGCGCCTTTCATTACCACTGGGCATTCCAGAAGACTTTACAGCCAAAGAAACTAGTTTTTCCAAGTGTAGTCGCTTGCTATGTGGGCAAACGCAGCAGCCAATTTGCACACAGCAAGGTCCCACAAACGGCAAACGAGATGCATGACCGGCGTAATCTGTTTCTGTTTGTGGTGTTGCTTGAGGGAGGAACAAACGTTGACTAACACATCACAGTGCCGCACTGTCGGAGGTGCCGTCTTTCGGTTGAGACATAAACTGGACCCCGTCTGCTCTCTCAGATGGGTGTGAAAGATCCCGCGGCCACTATTTCAAGAGTAGGGGTGACCTGGGCCAACACTGATCCCTCAACAAACATCAGCAAAAACAGATGATCTGGTCATTATCACATTGCTGTTTGTGGGAGCTTGCTGTGCGCAAATTGGCTGCCGCCTTTCCCACATTACAGAAAGCACTGGAGAGGTACCACCAACGCTGCCTCTGCAAGATCCTGCAAATCCATTGGCAGGATAGGCGCACCAATGTCAGTGTTCTCGCTCAGGCCAACATCCCCAGCATCGAAGATTTGACCACGGACGATCAGCTCCGATGAACGGGCCATATCCTCTGCATGCCTGATACGAAACTCCCAAAACAAGCGCTCTACTCGGAGCTCCGACACGGCAAGAGAGCCCCAGGTGGGCAGAGGAAACGCTTCAAGGACACCCTCAAAGTCTCCTTGGAAAAAGTGCAACGTCCCCACCGACACCTGGGAATCCCTGGCCCAAGACCGCACAAAGTGGAGGAGAAGCATCCGGGAAGGCGCTGAACACCTCGAGTCTCTTCGCCGGGAGCAAGCGGAAGCCAAGCGCAAGGAGCACAAAGAGCGCACGTCAACCCAAGCACCCTACCCACCCGCCCCTTCAACCAGCGTCTGCCCCACCTGTGACAGAGACTGTAGGTCCCGCATCGGACTCATCGGTCACCTGAGAACTCATTTTTAATGTGGAAGCAAGTCATCCTCGGTTCCGAGGGACTGCCTAAGAAGAAGAAGAGAACAGTGACTACACTTCAAATAGTACTTCATTGGCTGTAAAGCACTTTGGGACATTCGGAGGTAATGAATCTCCTCATCTCCCCGCTGGTTCTTCTGCCAATCACCTCAAACCTGTGCGCTCTACAAAACGGCCCTCCCGCCAGTCAGCTGCCTGACCTTGCTGAGTGTTTCTGTTTTTATTTCCACCTTATTTACCGAACCCTTCATAATAACCCCATCTCCGAAATTCTCCCCGCACCCCCAGCTCTATCCTTGGAAAAGCAAACTACATTTTCCCTCGCAATGAAATCATTTTTTTTTTGTCCGACACTCGTCCTCCCAAAGCTCAAGAAGGGAAAACAGATGCTGGAGTCTTTTCAGTCGGCTCTCGAGTGACACTTGAAGTTGAGACAAGTTGGGTTAGTGCCAGGTTCCAGTGGGAAACTGTGTCAAAGATGCACGTGCTGCTGAGTATTTGTAAATAGAGGAGCGTGCAGCCTCGGAATGACATCACCCGGCGCACTCAGTTCAGAGTACTGGCTCGCCGTTAGTTATACACAAACACAGGTATTCATCCATTTACCGTAAGTGTGGCATTAGCAGAGTTCCCACATGGTTATTATCCCCAGTGCCAAGTTAGGCCCATCCAACGGTAAAATTAAATTGTAAATTCTGCTAATTTACCACGATTATTGAACACAAGGGAAAAACTCATCATCCGAATGGTGACCCTTCTCTCACCTCTGGTCGCCAGTCGTTTATTTAGTTATTGGTCTTCACTGCTCCAACTCCATCTTTCCCAGGGCATCAAACATGTGGGACTCCTGACCTCCCCTTGGATCTTCCCTCCCCTCGGGTCCCTCCCCTCGGATCTTCCCTCCCCTCGGGTCCCTCCCCTCGGATCTTCCCTCCCCTCGGATCTTCCCTCCCCTCGGATCTTCCCTCCCCTCGGATCTTCCCTCCCTCGGGTCTTCCCTCCCTCGGGCCTTCCCTCCCCCTCGGGTCTTTCCTCCCTCGGATCTTCCCTCCCTCGGGTCTTCCCTCCCTTGGATCTTCCCTCCCCTCAGATCTTCCCTCCCCCCGGGTCTTCCCTCCCTCGGATCTTCCCTCCCCTCAGATCTTCCCTCCCTCGGATCTTCCCTCCCCTCAGATCTTCCCTCCCCTCAGATCTTCCCTCCCCTCGGGTCTTCCCTCCCTCGGATCTTCCCTCCCCTCAGATCTTCCCTCCCTCGGATCTTCCCTCCCCTCAGATCTTCCCTCCCCTCGGATCTTCCCTCCCTTGGGCCTTCCCTCCCCTCGGGTCCCTCCCCTCAGGTCTTCCCCTCCCCTCAGATCTTCCCTCCCCTCGGATCTTCCCTCCCCTCAGATCTTCCCTCCCCTCGGATCTTCCCTCCCCTCAGATCTTCCCTCCCCTCGGATCTTCCCTTCTTACAATTGACAGGTTTTCAAAAACCCAATCTGGGGGGGCCAACTATCTACTATGGTCACAGAATCATAGAATGATAGGGGACAGAAGGAGGCCAATCGGCCCATCATGCCTGAGACAGCTCTTTGGTAGAGCTATCCAACTCGTCCCACATCTCGTTCTTTTCCCCGTAGCCCTGTAATTTTTTTCTCCCCTTCCAGTATTTATCCAATTCCCTTTTTGAAAGTTACTATTGAATCTGCTTCCACCGCCCGTTCAGGCAGCGCGTTCCAGATCACAACAACTCGCTGCGTAAAACAAAATGTTTCCTCGTGTCGCCTCTGGTTCTTTAGCCAATCACCTCAAGTTTCTTGAATTATCTCCTACCTCTTTTTTTTTTTTAAAACCCTGGTGGGATCTTTGCACTTTATGGGCCTTGGGGTTTTCACGACATAAAAAGAAAAGGTTGTTGCCGAACATGCTGGACAAAGACAGGATGCATCCTCACAGACAGAGATTGGAAACTGGTGCACGTGTCAAAGCAAGACATTCGTGTGTCTCCCTGACGTAGGCCGTACAGCACAGAAACAGCCCATTCGGCCCAACAGGTCCGTGCGGTCTTTATGCTCCACATGCGCCTCCTCCCACCCCTCGTCATCTGACCTTCCATTCCTTTATCCTTCGTTTGATCTGCACGGGAGCAGCAGAGCGCCGTGCAGCCGTGCAGATTAAGGGGAACATTGGCGTCTCCTCTCTCGGGTGGAGGTAAAGATCCCATGGCGCTATTTCAAAGAAGAGCAGGGGCGAGTTCTCCCCGGTGTCCTGGGTCAATATTTATCCCTCAGTCAACATCACTAAAACAGATTATCTGGTCATTATCACATTGCTGTTTGTGGGAGCTTGCTCAGCGCAAATTGGCTGCCACGTTTCCTACATTACAACAGTGACTACACTTCAAAAAAAGTACTTAATTGGCTGTAAAGCCGGTGGTCGTGAAAGGTGCTATAGAAATGCAAGTCTTCCTTTCTTTCTTTCTTTCCTTAAATCTCCACGGTCAAGGAGCCACCCCTGCTTATATCCGTTGTTCACCGAAGGTCCCACATAGCCTGTTGCCCTAGCTGCGCCGTTATCAGCTCGCCCCCTCCGGCAACCTTGCGGGCAAAAAAAAAACATTCTTTAAAACATAAAACGTGCACTAACAAATTCTAACTGACGGGGCATGCCGCGGGGATGCCCCTGCGTGGTTCCAGCCAAATCTGGGCCCCTAGCGTTTGGATGCACGTACAGGGAAACCCGGTGACCATCGTCGCCAGCCATGCTTGATTGGGAGAAGGGGAAGTGCAACGAGACCTGGGTGTCCTTGTGCACCAGTCGCTGAAGGTAAGCATGCAGGCACAGCAGGCGGTTAAGAAGGTAAATGGTATGTTGGCCTTCGTAGCGAGAGGGTTCGAGTACAGGAACAAGGAAGTCTTGCTGCAGTTGTACAGGGCCTTGGTGAGACCACATCTTGAGTATTGTCTGCAGTTTTGGTCGCCTTATCTGAGGAAGGATGTTCTTGCCCTGGAGGAAGTGCAGCGAAGATTCACCAGACTGATACCTGGGATGGCAGGAATGACGTATGAGGAGAGATTGGGTCGATTGGGCTTATACGCGCTGGAGTTTAGAAGAATGAGGGGGGATCTCATTGAAACTTATAAAATTCTAACAGGACTAGACAGACTAGATGCAGGAAGGATGTTCCCGATGGTCGGGGAGTCCAGAACCAGGGGTCACAGTCTAAGGATAAGAGGTAAGCCATTTAGGACAGAGATGAGGAGGAATTTCTTCACCCAGAGAGTGGTGAACCTGTGGAATTCTCTACCACAGAAGGCAGTGGAGGCCAATTTATTAAATATATTCAAGAAGGAGTTAGATATATTTCTTAAGGCTAAAGGGATCAAGGGATATGGAGAGAAAGCAGGGACAGGGTACTGAATTTGGATGATCAGCCATGATCTCATTGAATGGCGGAGCAGGCTCGAGGGGCCGAATGGCCTACTCCTGCTCCTATCTTCTATGTTTCTATGTTTGTGAGGGGCATAGGTCTCCCTTTTGGTAAAGGATGCCGGGCTTCAGTGCCACATGACCAAAATGCGGAGTTTAACGCTGCACCCCTGAGGGTCTAATTAAAAAGTACAGATTGCTTCATTGTTTGTGGTGAACTTTAAGTCAGCTCACCTAATAGTGCTCATTGTAATGAATGCAAAGTCATTAGAGATGCGACCCATTCCTCTCAGTGAGCCAGACAGATCAAACCACAAACACATTCCATTGTCTGGGTTTAGTGTAAAAAAAACTAGATAAAGTACAATAGTACACTTCAGAGATAAGGCTCATTTTCAGTGCCTCCAGTTATATAAACACTAAGTAACGTGGGCGAGGTCCAGACAGCAGCTGGCTTGGATCAGGATTAGACATGGTTCAAGGCGGGATGACAAACGTCCGCCTCTCCAGGTTGCGTGACCGGGCAGGTGTACAATCCACAAGGTTTTTTATTTTAAAAAAATTAATATTGTATTCATCCCGTCCTAAACAGAGGTCCCAGTTTCTGGTTCAAGTAGACATGACAAAAAAAAAATCCAAAGGCTGCGCCCGAGAACCAGGGAATTCCCCGCGTGCCCTGGCCGATACTCCTCCTTCAACCAAAGGCAACAACTTGTATTTATACCACACCTTTACGGTAGTGAAACGGCCCAAGGCCTCTTCACAGGTGTGTCATCAAACCAAAAATTGACACCGAGCCACATAAGGAGAAATTAGGGCAGGTGACCGAAAGCTTGGTCAAAGAGGTAGGTTTTAAGGAACGTCTTAAAAGGAGGAGAAAGAAGCGGAGAGGTTTAGGGAGGGCATTCCAGAGCTTAGGGTCCCAGGCAGCTGAAGGCACGGCCGCCAATGGTGGAGCGATGAAAATCAGGGATGCGCAAGAGGCCAGAATTGGAGGAGCGCAGGGATCTGGGAGGGTTGTAGGGCTGGAACAGCACTGAAAGCTGAATGGGGTAGAAATTGGTTATGGCCCGTGTGTCATCAGTGCTCGCTTAGGGTGCCCCGAGTGGGAGGCCTGAGGCCCACCCAAAATTGGACCTCATTTCAATCATCTGGGTGAGCTGCTGGTGCCTGCTGGGTCTCCCGAGGAAGCTCGGTGATTAGGGATCTACAGGGTAGTTAAGTGGCCTACTCCTGTTCCTATTAAACAGGCTTGGGTTCTCTCCTGGGTTCTATGCTACCACCTTGGGGAGCCCTTTGCCAGACTGTCAACACTTCACCACTGGCACCAGAGGCACAGGCCAAGTCCCAAACTCAAGCAAGAGGGATCCTACTCCAACCATTATTTTATTTTAAGCAGTAAATAGTGCAGGTAGCGATAAGTTGCACAACAACTGATAACCTATTAGATATTGCACACTAGTTTCAGCAGTTCCCCATGTACCAAGTGTGCAATATAAAAACATAAGAATTAGGAGCGGGAGTAGGCCATTCGGCCCCTCGAGCCTGCTCCGCCATTCAATAAGATCATGGCTGATCATCGACCTCAACTCCACTTTCCCGCACAATCTCCATATCCCTGGATTCCCCGAGAGTCCAAAAATCTATCGATCTCAGCCTTGAATATACTCAACGACTGAGCCTCCACAGCCCCCTGGGGCAGAGAATTCCAAAGATTCACTGAGTGAAGAAATTCCTCCTCATTTCAGTCCTAAATGGCCGACCCCTTATCCTGAGACTGTGACCCCTAGTTCTAGACTCTCCAGCCAGGGGGAAACATCCTCTCAGCATCTACCCTGTCAATCCCCCTCAGAATCTTATACGTTTCAATGAGATCACTTCTCATTGTTCTAGACTCCAGAGAGTACAGGCCCAATCTACTCAATCTCTCCTCATAGGACAGCCCTCTCATCCTAGGAATCAATCTAGTGAACCTTCGTTGCACCGCCTCTAAAGGCAAGTATGTCCTTTCTCAGATAACGAGACTAAAACTGTGCACAGTACTCCAAGTGTGGTCTCACCAAAGCCCTGTACAATTGTAGCAAGATTTCCTTACTCTTGTACCCCAACGCCCCCTTGCAATAAAGGCCAACATGCCGTATAATAATGTAATATAATTTAGCAGGTCATCAGGAACAGGAGTTAAGTTAGGGCAGCTCCATTGCCAAGCTCACGCTTCGGAGCAGAATACGGATCATGGCTCGAGTTTAATCTGTTGCTGCTGATGGCAACTCATTCAGAAACCTTTAATAAATTCTCGTACATCACAAAAGCAGAGAAATGAGTGGGGAAATAGGCTTTTATTTTAGGAATCCAGCTTCTAGAATAGATCTTCTGGATGCCAAAGTTCAGGAGTAAATTCGATGTGCTCATATTAAATTCCTCGGTGTGTCAGCTTATACTGCTTTAACTACACAGGTTCATTTTTTATTTATTCATTCTTGGGATGTGGGCGTCGCTGGCATTTATTGCCCATCCCTAATTGCCCTCGAGAAGGCGGTGCTGACAACCGAGTGGCTTGCTGGGCCATTTCAGAGGTCAGGTAAGAGTCAGCCACATTGGTGTGGGTCTGGAGTCACATAGAAGCCAGACCGGGTAAGGACGGAAGGTTTCCGTCCCTATAGGACATTAGAGGACACAATGACCGCCTAATAACAGCGCCCAGGCCAATGTAATACAACTGGAAACACTCAGCAGGCCAGGCAGCATCCGTGGAGAGAGAAACAGAGTTAACGTTTCAGGTCTGTGACCCTTCATCAGAACTGGGAAAAGCTGGAGATGTAACAGGTTTTAAGCAGATGCAGAGGCAGAGGGGGGGGGGGGAGGGGGAGGAAGGAATTGAAGGAACAGTCTGTGCTAATGTAAGAGGCAGGAAAGATAAAATGTTGCAAATGGGGATGGCAAAATCATACAGCATGAGAAATGGGAGCTGGGGTTATGATCTGAAATTGTTGAACTCGATGTTGAGTCCAAATGGCTGTAAAGTGCCTAATCGAAAGATGAGGTGCTGTTCCTCGAGCTTACGTTGAGCTTCATTGGAACAGTGTAAGAGGCCAAGGACGGAGAGATCAGGGTGGGAGTGAAGCGGAGAATTAAGGTGACAGGCGACCGGAAGCTCAGGGTCAACCTTACAGACTGAAATGTAATACAAGTTTGTCAGGCATTCGCACCATGTCTTTGTTGCTCAAAAGACCTACTTGGTCGTGATTAGTTTACATTCTGGAGCTGTGGCTTGAGTGAGGAGAGGAACGTCCTTGACTGGGGAACCCCTTTGCAGCTGTGATGCCGACTAACGCTCAATCGCCCAGACGAGCACAGGAAGAACGGCCAATTATTGAGGCACTCAAAAACCAGACAAGGTGGTAACTCCAGACTGAGAGGAGATCATATCTCTTTCCCATAGGAGAGGGAGGGAAAGCAAAAGAGAGAGAGAGAGTGTGAGTCACCCTGGGTGAGTCACGCTCACAAAGTTGCGAGCAATGGCTACACATCGGCACAGACATCTCAACTGGACATCCTGGGGAGGGAGAAGGTGTCGCAAGAAAAGCTGAAGTGGGAGGGGCAGCGAATCAGATAAATTAAAGAAACAGTTTTAAAAGTTTGGTTCGGTCAATAATATTGCCTTTTCCAAAATGGGCGTGGAGGGCGAGACACACAATTCATTCAACTTACAGCAAACAAACCCTGTACACTCACCCAAACACAGCAAACCCTGTACACTCACCCAAACACAGCAAACCCTGTACACTCACCCAACACAGCAAACCCTGTACACTCACCCAACACAGCAAACAAACCCTGTACACTCACCCAAACACAGCAAACAAACCCTGTACACTCACCCAACACAGCAAACCCTGTACACTCACCCAAACACAGCAAACCCTGTACACTCACCCAACACAGCAAACCCTGTACACTCACCCAACACAGCAAACAAACCCTGTACACTCACCCAAACACAGCAAACAAACCCTGTACACTCACCCAACACAGCAAACCCTGTACACTCACCCAACACAGCAAACCCTGTACACTCACCCAACACAGCAAACAAACCCTGTACACTCACCCAAACACAGCAAACAAACCCTGTACACTCACCCAAACACAGCAAACAAACCCTGTACACTCACCCAAACACAGCAAACCCTGTACACTCACCCAACACAGCAAACCCTGTACACTCACCCAACACAGCAAACAAACCCTGTACACTCACCCAAACACAGCAAACAAACCCTGTACACTCACCCAACACAGCAAACCCTGTACACTCACCCAAACACAGCAAACCCTGTACACTCACCCAACACAGCAAACCCTGTACACTCACCCAACACAGCAAACAAACCCTGTACACTCACCCAAACACAGCAAACAAACCCTGTACACTCACCCAACACAGCAAACCCTGTACACTCACCCAACACAGCAAACCCTGTACACTCACCCAACACAGCAAACCCTGCACACTCACCCAACACAGCAAACCCTGTACACTCACCCAACACAGCAAACAAACCCTGTACACTCACCCAACACAGCAAACCCTGTACACGCACCCAACACAGCAAACCCTGTACACTCACCCAAACACAGCAAACAAACCCTGTACACTCACCCAAACACAGCAAACAAACCCTGTACACTCACCCAACACAGCAAACCCTGTACACTCACCCAACACAGCAAACCCTGTACACTCACCAAACACAGCAAACCCTGTACACTCACCCAACACAGCAAACAAACCCTGTACACTCACCCAACACAGCAAACCCTGCACACTCACCCAACACAGCAAACCCTGTACACTCACCCAAACACAGCAAGCAAAGCCTGCACACTCACCCAACTTTTCATTAAAAGCCTTTTTACGTATACACAACTCAATCCCCTTCCTGCAAAAGGTTCCCAAACTCTTACTTATTGCGTAGCTCCTTCCAGATCTACCGACTGCCAGCCTACCCCTACCAGCGTACACGTTTAATACCCAAACATTGTACAAAGCATACGGTGATTGAAAGTGAGGCCTTTGTACGTCATTGTCCCTGTGTATCGGAGTTCTCATCTTGAAGTAAATTAAATTTATAACAAATTTGCACAGAGTTTCAAAGCTTCGTCTGGAGTAGCCTTATTATAAAAAAAATACTCATAAAATAAAATAATTAATAAATAAAATCCACCATTAGACAATTTCTCCCGCATACCCCCCCCCCACCCCCCACCAAAAGAGATGTCTTGCATACTCATTGACCAAGGTTTGGGAATCCTCGCCTTACTTTAAACTTTTTCTTTTTACCCCTTCCCTCCCAATTTTGTCCAAATTTGCCCTTCACAGCACCGAAATGGTAAGAAATCATAGTACAGGAAACTCTTTGGTATCCGGCACCGACGGGATCGGCATGTTGCCGGTTGATCAAAAATCTCGGATGACGGAGAGGGTTATCCACCGAGGCTATTTTTAAACAAACAAAAATTTAAAAAATCAAGAAATGTGCAGTATACAGTAATTGGGTACTCACCTACAGAATGTTGTGTTAAATGGATGGTGGAAGATGCTTGATTAAGTACAGTACTGACAGTTGAGGGTAATGCATAACTCTTTAATTACTTAACAGTAAAACAAAACTTATACAGTAAACGACTCTATACAGCGCGGGAGAGTCAGACTCCTGTTATTGAGGTGTTCGGATTTCCGACAGCGCCAAGAAGCCGAGTAGTGGCAGTTTGGAGAACTACCCCCACTGACTAACTCGGCCACCGCGGGAGACTCGGACTCGGACTCGGCAACATTGCCGGTTATTGAGGTGTTGTTTTCGGAGCGAGAATTTTGCCGGTTAATAGAGAATTCCGGATATTTAGGTGCCGTTTAAACGAGTTTCCTGTGTACAGAGTAGGTCTCAGCCGTGGCTCAGTGGGCAGCGCCCTCGCCTTCGAGCCAGAAAGTTATGGGTTCAAGCCCCCACGCCGTGAGATTTGAGCCCGTACTCCAGGCTGGCAGTCCGGTACGGTCGGAGGTGCTGTCTTTCGGATGAGACACGAAACCAAGGCGCCCCCGCCACTCCCTCCTCTCGGGTGGACATAAAAGATCCCACGGCACTATTTTGAAGTAACAGCTGGGGAGCTTACCCCCCACCCCCCCCCGTCCCCCTGGGTGTCCTGCCCAATATTTAGCCCTCAACCAAGATCACCACAACGATTTAACTGGTTATTTATCTTGCTGCTGCATGCGGGAGCTTGCTGTGCGCAAAATTGGCTCCCACGTTTCCCTTCCAGCGCTGACTATAAAAAGTAATTAATGGTGCGTGATGTGCTTTGGGACGTCCGGAGGTGGTGAAAGGTACTGTATAAACACTAGTTACGTTTACTATATGATGCATGCATTTGTTAGCTTCTATGCAGGGGCAGCTGATCATTTCTAATATTGCCGCAAAGATAACATCGCTCAGGATATAAGTACTGACATGAATCAGTCATTCATGAAAGAAAGACTTATGAAATGATACTGAGCAACCTACAGGTGGCGCTGTCCAGGGAGAGTATAAATACTCGGGCGTGGGCCCAGCTTGCTCAGGACATTCTTAACAGGAACTAGTGAAGGACACAACTAGACCACCATGTTGTAAAACAGTTGATTAAAGCTTTGTTTAACGCTTAGACCAAGTGCCTAGTAGTTTTCTTATGTCAAGTACTATATGCTCCCCTCCTCCTATTCACAGGGCACTCTGCAGTCACAGCGCTCTGCAGTCACAGGGCACTCTGCAGTCACAGGGCACTCTGCAGTCACAGGGCACTCTGCAGTCACAGCGCTCTGCAGTCACAGGGCACTCTGCAGTCACAGCGCTCTGCAGTCACAGGGCACTCTGCAGTCACAGCGCTCTGCAGTCACAGGGCACTCTGCAGTCACTGCACTCTGCAGTCACAGGGCACTCTGCAGTCACAGCTCTCTGCAGTCACAGCTCTCTGCAGTCACAGCGCTCTGCAGACAGGGCACTCTGCAGTCACAGGGCACTCTGCAGTCACAGGGCACTCTGCAGTCACAGCTCTCTGCAGTCACTGCACTCTGCAGTCACTGCACTCTGCAGTCACAGGGCACTCTGCAGTCACAGCACTCTGCAGTCACAGGGCACTCTGCAGTCACAGGGCACTCTGCAGTCACAGCGCTCTGCAGTCACAGGGCACTCTGCAGTCACAGCACTCTGCAGTCACAGCGCTCTGCAGTCACAGGGCACTCTGCAGTCACAGCGCTCTGCAGTCACTGCACTCTGCAGTCACAGGGCACTCTGCAGTCACTGCACTCTGCAGTCACAGGGCACTCTGCAGTCACTGCACTCTGCAGTCACAGCGCTCTGCAGTCACTGCACTCTGCAGTCACAGGGCACTCTGCAGTCACTGCACTCTGCAGTCACAGGGCACTCTGCAGTCACAGCGCTCTGCAGTCACAGGGCACTCTGCAGTCACAGCGCTCTGCAGTCACTGCACTCTGCAGTCACAGGGCACTCTGCAGTCACTGCACTCTGCAGTCACAGGGCACTCTGCAGTCACGGCACTCTGTAGTCAAGCACTCTGCAGTCACAGGGCACTCTGCAGTCACAGCACTCACAGGGCACTCTGCAGTCACTGGGCACTCTGCAGTCACAGGGCACTCTGCAGTCACAGGGCACTCTGCAGTCACTGCACTCTGCAGCCACAGGGCACTCTGCAGTCACTGCACTCTGCAGTCACAGGGCACTCTGCAGTCACTGCACTCTGCAGTCACAGGGCACTCTGCAGTCTGCAGTCACGGCACTCTGCAGTCACAGGACACTCTGCAGTCACTGCACTCTGCAGTCACAGGGCACTCTGCAGTCACAGGGCACTCTGCAGTCACGGCACTCTGTAGTCAAGCACTCTGCAGTCACAGGGCACTCTGCAGTCACAGCACTCACAGGGCACTCTGCAGTCACTGGGCACTCTGCAGTCACAGGGCACTCTGCAGTCACAGCACTCTGCAGTCACAGCACTCTGCAGTCACTGGGCACTCTGCAGTCACAGTACTCTGCAGTCACAGGGCACTCTGCAGTCACTGGGCACTCTGCAGTCACTGGGCACTCTGCAGTCACAGGGCACTCTGCAGTCACAGGGCACTCTGCAGTCACTGGGCACTCTGCAGTCACTGGGCACTCTGCAGTCACAGGGCACTCTGCAGTCACTGGGCACTCTGCAGTCACTGGGCACTCTGCAGTCACAGCACTCTGCAGTCACTGCACTCTGCAGTCACGCCACTTATCTCTAGGTTAAGTGTTAGCAGCGTTCGAGGGCCAGCCCTGGTTGCAATCTGGCAGAAGGTTGACAGTCCAACGATCCGTCTTAAGGAAGAGAATTCCACACACCATCCTGGTCCACTGTGTTTAGCTTTGGGACATATGGATTTTTCCGAACAAGGAATTTGACCCAACAAGCATGGTCCCTTTTTTTAAAAAGATCAACTTGACCGATCTGCCTTCTCACCATATCCCTCAATTCATCTCTCCTGAATCCATTTATACCGCCCACTTTAATACCCTACCCTACTTCTCTCTTAGGCAGTCCCTTGGAACCGAGGATGACTTGCTTCCACACTAAAAGTGAGTTCTCAGGTGACTGATGAGTCCAATGCGGGACCTACAGTCTCTGTCACAGGTGGGGCAGACGGTGGTTGAAAGGGCGGGTGGGTGGGGTGCTTGGATTGACGTGCGCTCCTTCCGCTGCCTGCGCTTGGCTTCCGCTTGCTCCCGGCGAAGAGACTCGAGGTGTTCGGCGCCTTCCCGGACGCTTCTCCTCCACTTTGTGCGGTCTTGGGCCAGGGATTCCCAGGTGTCGGTGGGGATGTTGCACTTTTTCAAGGAGGCTTTGAGGGTGTCCTTGAAGCGTTTCCTCTGCCTACCTGGGGCTGTCTTGCCCTGTCGGAGCTCCGAGTAGAGCGCTTGTTTTGGGAGTCTCATATCGGGCATGCGGACGATGTGACCCGTCCATCGGAGCTGATCGAGCGTGGTCAGAGCTTCGATGCTGGGGATGTTGGCCTGAGCAAGAACACTGACGTTGGTGCGCCTATCCTGCCAATGGATTTGCAGGATCTTGCGGAGGCAGCGTTGATGGTACCTCTCCAGTGCTTTGAGGTGCCTGCTGTGCATGGTCCATGTCTCTGAGGCATACAGCAGGGCAGGTATCACTACTGCTCTGTAGACCATGAGCTTGGTGCTGGGTTCGAGGCCCTGGTCTTCAAACACTCTCTTCCTACTTATTCCACACCAGACTCCCCTTTAGACAAAAGCATCCACTTCACCTCCCCAACTGTTAATCCAGAGTGAACAACTTGCTGGGATCGACTGTGATAATTTGGTTCATAATCTTGGAAATGCAAAAAAAGAGAAAGTGTCACCTTAAAATCTCCTTTGCAAAGAAAACAGACCAACTTACTGAAATTGTCTTCATATCTTAAATTCCTGATACTCAGAATAGACTGTGTGCAATATATTAAAACACTGTCAGTTACTGTGCAGGACTGGCTGATCGTTTTTGACAGCCAAGGACGTGGAAAGTGGTTCAGCAATGGCACTGTTCTGATATTTTGTAGAGTTGTGGAGGTGTTCAATAGCTCTAGTTCCACTCCAGCGACTTGAGCACATAAAGCGAGGCTGACACTCCCAGTGCAGTGCTGAGGGAGTGCTGCACTGTCGGAGGTGCCGTCTTTCAGATGAGACGTTAAACCGAGGCCCCGTCTGCTCTCTCAGGTGGACGTAAAAGATCCCGCGGCCACTATTTCGAAGAGCAGGGGGAGTTCTCCCCGGTGTCCTGGCCAATATTTATCCCTCAATCAACATCACTAAAAACAGATTATCTGGTCCATTATCCCATTGCTGTTTGTGGGAGCTTGCTGTGCATAAATTGGCTGCCGCGTTTCCTACATTACAGAAGTCCTTCATTGGCTGCAAAGTGCTCTGAGGTCGTGAAAGGCGCGATAGAAATGCAAGTCTTTCTTTATGCACAACAGTCAGTGGACCTCAAATGAATTCATTGTAATGGAAGTGCATGGGACATTTCAGGGAGGGTTGGTAAGGCACAGGGAGGTGATTTTGCAATGGTCTGCACACAAGCTAGAGTGTCGAGTGAGGACAGAATTCGCCCTGCAGTGTTTTAGCCACATCTCCGATCCATGCTGCCATCTAGGTGAGGCTCCACACTGGGAAGCGGGGGGGGGGGGGGGGCTTCAGAGGAAGAACCGGCCCCTTGTGCGGGCGGGGGTGAATCTTTTTTCACTTTAGCAACACTCCTCCCATTGGACGTTGCTGGTTTATGGAGTAGGAATGTGAAATATGCAACAGGAGAGGGGGCCAGGTAGTTCACTGGTGGCCACACCCTTGTCTGCACATATATGGAGGCACCCAGAGTACAGTGTGCCCCCCTCAAAGGTCCCACGTGGGCCGCTCCCCGGCTTTTACATTGGAAACACCGCCCCGCGCAGAAATTTAAAGGGACAGGCCGCGCAGAAACAAAGTGTAGCTCACAGGGAACATCGCCAGAGTGGGCACTGGACTGAGCTGGACCGGGCTCCCCGAGTATACGAATGTTGTGAGTCCTTTCCAGAGGCAGATACACAAATCCTGCTCTGATCTTAAAATCACTGTAAGCAGTTAATGGAGCACGGATTACATTTCTCTCCCTCATTTTTCCTTATAAAATACAGGAGTTCCTGTAGATAAAAGGTGCACTAACCTTCCAATCTCCTCTCCGCCTCTCCTGATGTCGGGAGGCTAATGCTGGAGCGCCAACACTAATATGCGCACAGCAAGCTCCCACCAACAGCAATGTGATAATGACCAGATAATCTGTTTTTAGCGATGGTGATTGAATGTTAAATATTGGCCCCAGGACACCGGGGAGAGTTCCCCCTGCTCTTCTTCAAAATAGTGCCATGGGATCTTTTATGTCCACCTGAGAGAGCAGACGGGGCCTGGGTTTAACGTCTCATCCGAAAGACAGTGCGGCACTCCCTCAGTACTGCACTGGGAGTGTCAGCCTAGATTTTGTGCTCAAGTCTCTGGAGTGGGATTCGAACCATCGACTTTCCTGACTCAAGTGGCGAGGGGGCTGCCCGCTGAGCCACAGCTGACTTCTGTAGCGGGTTCAAATTACATAAATTTAAAACAGAAATAGACAGTTTCCTAGAAGTAAAGGGAATTAAGGGTTACGGGGAGCGGGCAGGAATTTGGACATGAGTCTAGGTTCGGATCGGTCATGGCCCTGTGGGTAGCGGAGCGGGCCCAGGGGCCGTGTAGCCTGATCCTGCTCCTATTTTGTGTGTCTAATTCTGTTAGATTCAGGAGATGGCTCTGTGATAGTGGATTGGCGGTTAGGATCAGATCAGCCATGATCTTATTGAATGGCGGAGCAGGCTCGAGGGGCCGATTGGCCTACTCCTGCTCCTATTTCTTATGTTCTTATGTTCTAGCAAGGATGTCTTGCTGCAGTTGCACAGGGCCTTGGTGAGACCACACCTTGAGTATTGTGTGCAGTTTTGGTCACCTTATCTGAGGAAGGATGTTCTTGCCATGGAGGGAGTGCAGCGAAGATTCACCAGACTGATACCTGGAATGGCAGGAATGACGTATGAGGAGAGATTGTGTCGATTGGGCTTGTACTCACTGGAGTTTAGAAGAATGAGAGGGGATCTCATTGAAACATAAAATTCTAACAGGACTAGACAGACTAGATGCAGGAAGGATGTTTCCGATGGTGGGGGAGTCCAGAACCAGGGGTCACAGTCTAAGGATAAGGGGTAAGCCATTTAGGACAGAGATGAGGAGGAATTTCTTCACCCAGAGAGTGGTGAACCTGTGGAATTCTCTACCACAGAAGGCAGCTGAGGCCAATTCATTAAATATATTCAAGAAGGAGTTGGATATGTTTCTTAAGGCTAAAGGGATCAAGAGATATGGGGAGAAAGCAGGGAGAGGGTACTGAATTTGGATGATCAGCCATGATCTCATTAAATGGCGGAGCAGGCTCGAGGGGCCGAATGGCCTACTCCTGCTCCTACCTTCTATGTTTCTTAAACATGGGTGGCAGCACAGCGAGCTCAAGTCGCCTACATCCACACCGATACACTTAGGAGCAGGGCCCCTGGATAGTGGGCAAGAGCAATAACCCTGCCTGATATTACACCCCCCCCCCGCCTTTCACCCCCACTCCCCACCTCCCTAGCCCTGGGGCCCCACAACTGTTGCCATCCTGATTGAGAAGCTAACTCAGCACAGGGCTGAGGACAGGACCCAGGATCTACCTGGAGGTTTACTGTAAACCCTCCCAAAGTCAGGGGGAGCATTCAGCCGCAAATCACAAATGGGGAAATTTGAGGCAGTGGCACGGGAAGAGTTAAAAGGAGACGACTAACTCCAGAGGGATGAACGAAGGATATACATATCAGGAAAGGATGAACAGGCTGGGTCTCTTTTCTCTTGAAAAGAGAAGGCTGAGGGGGTGACCTAATAGAGGTCCTTAAAATTATGAAAGGTTTTGATAGAGTGGATACAGAGAGAGTGTTTCCACTTGTGGGGAAGAGCATAACTAGAGGCCATCAATATAAGATAGTCACCAAGAAATCCAATCGGGAATTCAGGAGAAACTTCTTTACCCAGAGAGTGGTGAGAATGTGGAACTCGCTGCCACAGGGAGCGGTTGAGGCAAATAGTATCGATGCATTTAAGGGGCGATTAGATAAGCACATGAGGGAGAAGGGAATCGAGGGTTATGCTGATAGAGTCAGATGAGGAAAGACGGGAGGAGGCTCGAGTGGAGCATAAACGCCGGCACGGACTGGTTGGGCCAAATGGCCTGTTTCTGTTTGTGCTGTATACCCGATGTAATGTTGCTGGGCGCGCGCTGTTAGAAGCAGCTCCTCCAAATTTATAGCTGGCTGGTTTTAGCTACGAGCCGAACAACCTCAGCTTGGATACTGGGCCTGATCCAAACCCACTCAAGCTCAGGGCCAGGCGAGCTTCAGTCAACGCTCCCGATGGTAGCAAGCCAAGGGTTTGGGACTGTTCCAACTGACTTCGCTTTTTCCTCTCGAGGTCTCTCTTTTTTTTCTCTCTCTCTCTCTCCCGAAAATGTAAAAAGACAACAACATTAGGTCATTTTTAAGGCATCTTCCGAGCCCAAATTTGGGCATGGCCTACTCCAGCGCACCAAATTAGCACCAGCTGGGAGGGGGGTGGTTTCTGAAACCGGTGATCTCACTTGGGCTGGTTCTCCCGCTTCCCTACAGAAAATACAGCGAAAAAAAAAGATTTAGACAGGGATAATCACAGCTGTGGAGGAACCGCAAATATGTTTACAATTAGCCGCTCCGGCAGTAACGAGTTGCTCAAATCTGTCGGAATCAAAGAGATCACATTATAGATACACAGATCTGCTCCTTGCACTGTCTAGAATGGGCCGCACCGTCCGGTCTGCAGCTCAACGCCGCCACCTGTAGACACAATTGCTTTTCTCGCCCTGGAGCAAAACGTTGGGGGTTTCAATAACTACAGCTCAGGGTCTTACAGCCCCAGCAGTCCACCTTAGGACCCATGGGTCACAGTCCAGGTCCTTCAGAAGGTTGAACAGCTCTATTTCCTTATTTATTTATTTATCGGCGCAGACTCGATGGGCCGAATGGCCTCCTTCAGGTGCTGTGCAGTTTTTTGATTCTATTTTTTTTTAAACCTCAGGCTGATTTGGAAAGGAGTTATTCTAAGTGATTTTACCACAAATCCTAAATCAAGACACCCGGCGCTATGAGAATGAGAATCATAGAAACCTACAGCACAGGAGGGGGCCATTCGGCCCGTCGTGCCTGTGACAGAGCAATCGTGCTCAGTCCCATGCCCCCGCCACCCCACCCTCTTTTTTGTCCGAAACCCTGTAAGCGCCTCATCCTCCAGTACCCGTATGAGAGCATAGGCCTTACACTAAACATCCGTAAGACAAAGGTCCTCTACCAACCTGCCCCTGCCGCACTGTACTGCCCCCCGATTATCAAAATCCACGACAAGGCCTTGGACAACGTGGACCACTTTCCATACCTCGGGAGCCTACTGTCAACAAGGGCAGACGTCAACGGCGAAGTCCAATACCGCCTTCAGTGTGCCAGTGCAGCCTTCGGTCGCCTGAGGAAGAGAGTGTTTGAAGACCAGGACCTCAAACCCGGCACTAAGCTCATGGTCTACAGAGCAGCAGTGATACCCGCCCTGCTGTATGCCTCAGAGACGTGGACCATGTACAGCAGGCACCTCAAAGCACCAGAGAGGTACCACCAACGCTGCCTCCGCAAGATCCTGTAAATCCATTGGCAGGATAGACGCATCAACGTCAGGCCAACATCCCCAGCATCGAAGCTTTGACCACGCTCAATCAGCTCCGATGGGCGGGTCACATTGTCCGCATGCCCGATATGAGACTCCCAAAACAAGCGCTCTACTCGGAGCTCCAACACGGCAAGAGAGCCCCAGGTGGGCAGAGGAAATGCTTCAAGGACACACTCAAAGCCTCCTTGAAAAAGTGTAACATCCCCACCGACACCTGGGAATCCCTGGCCCAAGACCGCACAAAGTGGAGGAGAAGCATCCGGGAAGGCGCCGAACACCTCGAGCCTCTTCGCCGGGAGCAAGCGGAAGCCAAGCGCAGGTAGCGCACGTCAACCCAAGCACCCCACCCACCCGCCCCTTCAACTACCGTCTGCCCCACCTGGGACAGAGACTGTAGGTCCCGCACTGGACTCATCAGTCACCTGAGAACTCATTTTTAATGTGGAAGCAAGTCATCCTCGGTTCCGAGGGACTGCCTAAGAAGGAGAGAACCTGTCCAAATCCCTTTTAAAGTTATTGATGGAATCAGCTTCCGCCAGCTTTTCAGGTCGAGCGTTCCAGATCCCGACAACGCTCCGAGTGAAAAACATTCTCCTCTCATCTCCCCTTTCCATCTTTTGCCAGTGATTTTAATTCTATGACCTCTTGTTATTGACCCACTCGCCAGAGTCTGCGCTCATCAAAACCTCTCATCATCTTGAAAACCTCTATTAGGTCACCTCTTAACCCTCTCTCTTCCAAGGACAACAGTCGTAATTTTTCCATAGCTTTAGATCTAGGGCTATACTCCTGTACTCATTTAGAAGAACGAGAGGTGATCTTATTGAAACATATAAGATACTGAGGGGGCTCGACAGGGTAGATGCAGAGAGGATGTTTACCCTCGTGGGGAGATCTAGAACTCGGGGGCACAGTTTCAGAATAAAGGGTCGCCCTTTTAGAACTGAGATGAGGAGGAATTTCTTCTCTCAGAGGGTCGTAAATCTGTGGAATTCTCTGCCCCAGAGAGCCGTGGAGGCTGGGTCATTAAGGTGGAGATAGACAGATTTTTGCAAGATAAGGGAGTGAAGGCCTCAGGTGACTGTCTGTGTGGAGTTTGCACATTCTCCCCGTGTTTGCGTGGGTTTCCTCCGGGTGCTCCGGTTTCCTCCCACAGTCCAAAGATGTGCGGGTTAGGTTGATTGGCCATGATAAAAAATTGGCCCTTAGTGTTAGGGGGGATTAAATACGTGGGGTTACGGGGTTACGGGGATAGGGCTTGGGTGGGATGGCTGTCGGTGTAGGGACCGGGTGCTAGGGTTTGGATGATCAGCCGTGATCACGTTGAATGGCGGAGCAGGCTCGAAGGGCCGAATGGCCTACTCCTGCTCCTATCTTCTATGTTTCTATGTTATGGGGAGCGGCTTTGAACCCAAGATCAGCCATGATCTTATTGAGTGGCGGAGCAGGCTCCAGGGGCCCGAGTAGCCTATTCCTGCTCCTATTTCTTATATTCTTATGTTACATCAATGGGAACAATCATTTAAACTTCAGACCGCATAGCTCCATGATACTGCCCACAAAGACAAAGTAAGAAAACTTGGGATGGTCCTGCGTGGCTATAGCCTGCGAAAACTGACGGGTCTGACACTTGGCAGCTTCAAGGCAATTGCAATTTATTTACAGAAAAAATTTGGAGACCAGCCAAAAAGCCATATGGTGAATATTATGCAAGAGAGAGAGATTAGCAAAAACAAGGAGGGGGACTGGGTGGTGCCGTGGGTTCGCCACGGTTTCACTTCTGGGACTTGTTTTGTTTTCCAAAATGGATGGGGTGAAAATCCGCTCTTTTGCCTAATATCTGAAAGGGTCTTAAGTAAAATAATTTTGGGGTAGTCTCAACACAGTTCCCCCGGTGGGGATGGGCTCACCCACAAAACTGCCCCTGATTCAGCAATAATTGGCGCCGAATTCAGACCGCAAGTTGTATTTATACGGCGCCTTGAACATAGTAAAACATCCCAAGGCGCTTCACAGGAGCGATTTATCAGACAAAATTTGACACCGAGCCACATAAGGAGATATTAGGACAGGTGACCAAAAGCTGGGTCAAAGAGGTCGATTTTAAGCAGCGTCTTAAAAGGGGCAGAGGGAGGCGGAGAGGTTTAGGGAGGGAATTCCAGAGCTTGGGGCCCAGGCAGCTGAAGGCACGGCCGCCGATGGTGGAGCGATTAAAATGGGGGATGCGCAAGAGGCCAGAATTGGAGGAGCGCAGAGATCTCGGAGCTTTGTAGGGCTGGAGGAGGGGACAGAGGTGGGGAGTGTTATAAATCTCATCATTCATCAAGAAACTACTTGTGAAATAACGCTGGACGGCCAGCTGGTGGCGCCGTCCAAGGAGTATAAATACCCGGGCGTGGGCCCAGCTTTGCAGGGACATTTTGTAAGACAAGGAACTAGTGAAGTACAACTAGACCTCCATGTTCTGAAACAAGTTGATTAAAGCCTTGCTTTATACTCAAACCAAGTGCGTAGTGAGTTTTATTACATCAGGGAGATTTATCAGAAATAAATGGGTGCCAAACCAAAGAGGAAAATATTAGGGAGGGCTTGGCCAAAGAGTTAGGTTTTAAGGAGCGTCTTAAGGAGAAGAGGGAGGTGGAGGAGCTTAGCTATGGAATTCCAGAGCCACCTTTCATTTCTCCCCTGTTGGGCAATTTTCCCACCCAATCCCTACCCCACAACATTACTCTGCCTTCACACGCTCCCGTCACCATCCCAGGCCCGAGTCCCTCTAGAATAGTACGGTACAGCTACCCTCTTCGCCTTTCTTGGCTTTCTCCGCAGGGCCTAATTGAAGCATCTGTTAATGCCTCCTTACAAGCAGCTATGCGACTGCCACATGCTGAGGAGTACAAATTCACACACGAAAATAATTTTAAAATAATCCAAAAATGACTTGGCATCAACAACAGACCTTTTCTCAAAAAAAAAGATGCTTTTATATATTTTATATGTTCAAGGCGCTGTTTTTCTTTTAACCATGAGTTTTTGTAGCGCTGATTGTAAAATTCTTTCTTCGATGTTGCATAGAATTTACAGCACAGAAACAGGCCATTGGGCCCAGCTGGACCGTGCCGGTGTTTATGCTCCACATCAACCTCCCACCCCTCTTCATCTCACCCCGTCAACACATCCTTCTGTTCCTTTCTCCCTCATGTGTCTATCTAGCTTCCCCTTAACCAGGGGTCACAGTCTAAGGATAAGGGGTAAGCCATTTAGGACAGAAATGAGGAGGAATTTCTTCACCCAGAGAGTGGTGAGCCTGTGGAATTCTCTACCACAGAAGGAAGTAGAGGCCAATTCATTAAATATATTCAAGAAGGAGTTGGATATATTTCTTAAGGCTAAAGGGATCAAGGGGTATGGGGAGAAAGCAGGGACTGGGTACTGAATTTGGATGATTAGCCATGATCACATTGAATGGCGGAGCAGGCTCGAGGGGCCGAATGGCCTACTCCTGCTCCTATCGTCGATATTTCTATGTAAATACATCGATGCTATTCGCCTCAACCACTCCCTGTGGTAACGAGTTCCACATTCTCACCCCTGGACTGCAGTGGGTTTGCGGACCCCAGTTTGGGGATGGTGATTTGGCGGAGGGAGATGGTTGCAAAAACCGTTGGGGCCTCGGCAGCTCCAGCCTAGCCAGGGGTCCCTGACGGCGATAACTAATCCAGTGGCCTCTGCCCTAAGGTGCTTGCGTGTGGACGTCAGGCGGGGAACCAGGTCTTCGAGAGCAAAACACTGCGGACGCTGGATGACATGAGTCATTCATGAAAGAAAGACTTATGAAATAATACTGAGCGGCCTACGGGTGGCGCTGTCCAAGGAGAGTATAAATACTCGGGCACGGGCCCAGCTTGCGCAGGACATTCTTAACAGGAACTAGTGAAGGACACAACTAGACCTCCATGTTGTAAAACAGTTGATTAAAGCTTTGTTTAACGCTTAGACCAAGTGCCTAGTAGTTTTCTTACGTCCCTGGAAATCTGAAATAGCAACAGAAAACGCTGGAAACACTCAGCAGGTCGGGCAGCATCCGTGGAGAGAGAAACAGAGTTAACGGTTTCAGGTCTGTGACCCTTCGTCAGAACTGGAAAAAGTTAGAGATGGAACAGGTTTTTAAGCAAGTGCAGGGGCGGGGAAAAGGGGGGAGGGGAGGAAAGAAGTTTCTCCTGAATTCCCTGTTGGATTTATCAGTGACTGTCTTATATTTATGTCTCTTAGTTTTGGACCCCCCCCCCTACAAGTGGAACCATCTTCTCTATGTCTACCCTGTTGAAACCCCTTCATAATAAGAATTCTGTCAGAGCCTCTCATGATTACACTACCCAATTTTCTCTCCTCTTGTAAAAGCGTTGACCCCTGCTGGGGGTTAGAATTCCTCAGGCAGCGCCCACCCTCCTGCCCCTCACCCACTTTCCCTGTGAGCCGGGACAGCGAGTGTGTGGGTAGGTTCCTCAACCGCAGGTGGTGTCACAGAGGAGCCAGACGCTGCTCCCCGCTCCGCTCCGCTCCCACTCTGCCCTCGGCCTCTTACACCGTTCCAATGAAGCTCAGCGTAAGCTCGAGGAACAGCAGCTCATCTTTCGATTAGGCACTTTACAGCCTTCTGGACTCAACATCGAGTTCAACAATTTCACATCATAACCTCGGCCCCTATTTTTTCAGGTGGCAGCGGATAATGATTCTGCCAACCCCATTTTCAATATTTAACCTCTCCTGCCTTCTGCCCTATCACAGACCATCCAGAACCAGGGGACACAGTCTAAGGATAAGGGGTAAGCCATTTAGGACAGAGATGAGGAGGAATTTCTTCACCCAGAGAGTGGTGAACCTGTGGAATTCTCTACCACAGAAGGCAGTGGAGGCCAATTCATTAAATATATTCAAGAAGGAGTTGGATATATTTCTTAAGGCTAAAGGGATCAAGGGATATGGGGAGAAGGCAGGGACAGGGTACTGAATTTGGATGATCAGCCATGATCTCATTGAATGGCGGAGCAGGCTCGAGGGGCCGAATGGCCTACTCCTGCTCCTATCTTCTATGTTTTCTATGTTCTTTCCTCCCCTCCCCCCATTTCCTTGCCTCTGCACTTGCTTAAAAACCTGTTCCATCTCCAACTTTTTCCAGTTCTGTCGAAGGGTCACAGACCTGAAACCGTTAACTCTGTTTCTCTCTCTGCGGATGCTGCCCGACCTGCTGAGTGTTCCCAGCATTTTCTGTTGTTATTTCATATTTCCAGCATCCGCAGTGTTTTGCTCTCGAAGACCCGGTTCCCCGCCTGACGTCCACACACAAGCACCTTAGGGCAGAGGCCACTGGATTAGTTATCGCCATCAGGGATCCCTAGCTAGGCTGGAGCTGCCGAGGCCCCAGCGGTTTTTGCAACCATCTCCCTCCGCCAAATCACCATCCCCAAACTGGGGACCGCAAACCCACTGCAGTCCAGTGATCAAACCTGGGACCTCTCAAGTGTGCAAACCACAGAGCCACATGGAGAGGTCACAACGGCCCTTTTCTCTTCTTGTTAGGCAGTCCCTCGAAACCGAGGATGACTTGCTTCCACATTAAAAATGAGTTCTCAAGTGACTGATGAGTCCAATGCAGGACCGACAGTCTCTGTAGGGGAATTATTGTGAGGGAAATTGAATACAAAAGTAGGGCGGTTATGCTTCAGTTATACAGGGCATTGGTGAGACCACATCTGGAGTACTGTGTACAGTATTGGTCTCCTTATTTAAGGAAGGATGTAAATGCTTTGGAGGCAGTTCAGAGAAGGTTTACTAGACTAATACCTGGAATGGGCGGGTTGTCTTATGAGGAAAGGTTGGACAGGCTAGGCTTGTATCCGCTGGAGTTTAGAAGAATAAGAGGTGACTTGATTGAAACATATAAGATCCTGAGGGGTCTGGACAGGGTGGATGTGGAGAGGATGTTTCCTCTTGTGGGAGAATCTAGAACTAGGGGTCACTGTTTAAAAATAAGGGGTCGCCCATTTACGACAGAGATGAGGAGAAATGTTTTCTCACAGAGGGTCGTGAGTCTTTGGAACTCTCTTCCTCAGAGGGCGGTGGAAGCAGAGTCTTTGAATATTTTTAAGGCAGAGGTAGATAGATTCTTGGTAAGCAAGGGGGTGAAAGGTTATCGGGGGTAGGCGGGAATGTGGAGTAATCGAATCAGCCATGATCTTAATGAATGGCAGAACAGGCTCGAAGGGCCGAGTGGCCGACTCCTGCTCCTAATTCGTATGTGTGGTAAACCACTGTTTGTATTCCTGTTTGTCCTGTTTGTATTCCACTGTGTACATGCCTGGACATGCCTCGGCTGACTCCTCCCACAGGTCCTAGTATAAAGGTGACTGCTCCCCAGCCCTTAGTATCATGGACCGGTCGACCACGCGAGGCAGACCTCCATTCTGTTGTTAATAAAAGCCTTTGGTTACTCTTCTAACTCTCAGTCTTTTATGAGTAATTGATAGCGCATCAATTTTATTAACAACATTTTTATAATGGAGAAGATCCTCACACCAGCATGCCTGGACTTAGATCATCGGGAGGCGGACTCATCCACCAAGTTTACTCACTGGCTTAAGTGTTTCGAAAAATTCCTGACCGCCTCCGAAGCAATCAAATCGGACGAGGACAAACTGGATGTCCTGACCTCCAAAGTGAACCACCGAGTGTACTCGGTCATCCAAGACGCGACCTCGTACGCGGACGCTATCAAGCTCCTCAAGGACCAGTACACGCGCCCAGTGAACGAAGTGTACGCCAGGCACCTCCTGGGGAGTCGTAAACAACAACCTGGGGAATCGACCGTGGAATACCTTCAGGCACTGTCTGTGCTTGGCCGGGCCTGTGGTTGTAAGGATGTAAAGGCCGCCGTGTACACAGAGGAACTTATCCGGGACGCTTTTGTAGCGGGCCACAGATCCAATTACACCCGACAGCGACTGTTGGAGCAGAGTAACCTCGACCTCAACAAGGCCTCTGAACTCGCACTATCGTTGGATGCAGCCTACCAGGGCATGGATGCCTACTCCTCTGCACCGTGGACGCCGCGGGGAATGACAGCCTGGGACACGGTAGGACCGCCTCATAGCGCCGTGCCACCCCAGCCACACCCCAACAATGGCCCAACTACCGCAGCAGTGTCCCAAGGCCAGACAGCAGTGCCCCAAGGCCAGAAATGCTACTTCTGTGGCCAGGCAAAACACCCCAGAGCGCGCTGCCCGGCGAAAAACGCGATCTGCTCGGGCTGCGGGAAGAAGGGACACTACGCTAGCGTCTGCAGGGCCAAAGCCACCCCGAACCCCAGCAGCGCCGCGTGTGGGCCATGCGGGCCGCCATCTTGGACCTCCCCGGCCATGTGCGAATCACCGGTACAGCAGCCATTTTGGACGCCTCCAGCCACATGGGGATCATGGACGCCGCCATCTTGGACGACAGCCGGGACGCAGCAGGCCCCCGACACCGCCTCATCTGATACCCGCAGCGACACACCGACCCCTACGCTGGCATCCGTTACACTGGACCAAGCGAGACCGCACCAACTGGCCAGTTCCACAATGGACATTAAGGTAAATGGTCACGATACAATCTGCCTTTTTGACTCTGGGAGCACGGAGAGCTTCATCCACCCCGACACGGTGCGGCGTTGCTCTCTCCCAGTCCTGCCTGCGCAACAGCGGATTTCTATGGCCTCCGAGTCCCAGTCGGCGGACATCGGCGGCTACTGCGTGGTGACACTCATAGTAGACGGGACCGTGTACGATCATTTTAAACTTCTGGTCCTGCCTGACCTCTGCGCTGCCGTCCTGCTGGGGTTAGATTTTCAGTGCCACCTTAAAAGTGTTACGATGGCGTACGGTGGACCCCTACCCCCACTCACAGTCCGCAGCCAGCAGCTTCCAAACTGCCCGCCGCGCACCAGGTGCAACCTCTCCACACTCAGAGTCACCCCCCCCCAACTGTTTGCTAACCTCACCCCCGACTGTAAGCCCATCGCCACAAAGAGCAGGCGATACAGTGCCGGGGACAGGGTTTTCATTAAAACCGAAGTGGAGCGGCTCCTGAAAGAAGGGATTATTGAGGGCAGCACCAGCCCCTGGCGAGCCCAAGTTGTGGTCATTAAGACCGGCGAGAAGCAGCGCCTGGTCATCGACTACAGCCAGACAATAAATCGCTACACCCTGCTGGACGCCTACCCACTCCCCCGTATAGCTGATATGGTCAACCAGATCGCGCAGTACCGCGTCTTCTCGACCATTGACCTGAAATCAGCGTACCACCAGCTCCCCATCCGCCCTGAGGACCGCCAGTACACTGCCTTTGAGGCAAACGGCCGCCTCTATCACTTCCTTAGGGTTCCCTTTGGCGTCACCAACGGGGTCTCCATCTTCCAAAGGGAGATGGACCGGATGGTAGATCAAAATGCGTTGCAGGCCACTTTCCCATATCTGGACAATGTGACCATCTGCGGCCGTGACTTGTAGGACCATGATGCAAACCTCGAAAAATTCCTCCGCACCGCCCAACTCCTAAACCTGACATATAACAAGGAGAAGTGCATATTCCGCACAAACCGCCTCGCCATCCTTGGCTGTGTTGTGGAACACGGAGTCATCGGCCCCGACCCCGACCGGATGCGTCCCCTTATGGAACTTCCACTGCCCCACTGCCTCAAGGCCCTGAAGAGGTGCCTAGGGTTTTTCTCCTATTACGCCCAGTGGGTCCCCTACTATGCGGACAAGGCCCGTCCGCTGATCAAGTCCACCTCTTTTCCCTTGACGGCAGAGGCCCGCTTAGCCTTCCACCGTATCAAGGAGGACATTGCCAAAGCCACCATGCACGCAGTGGACGAATCCATCCCCTTCCAGGTGGAAAGCGATGCGTCCGACTTTGCCCTGGCCGCTACCCTCAATCAGGCGGGGAGACCCGTGGCCTTCTTTTCACGAACCCTCCAAGGCCCGGAGACCAGACACTCCGCTGTTGAGAAGGAGGCCCAGGCGATTGTGGAGGCTGTGCGTCATTGGAGGCACTACCTGGCCGGAAAACGATTTACCCTGCTCACTGATCAGCGTTCAGTTGCTTTTATGTTTAACAACAAGCAGAGGGGCAAAATCAAAAATGACAAGATCTTGAGGTGGAGAATCGAACTTTCCACCTACAACTACGAGATCTTGTACCGGCCCGGGAAGCTAAATGAACCCCCGGATGCGCTATCGCGTGGCACCTGCGCCAGCGCGCAGATCGATAGACTGCGGGCCCTCCACAATGACCTCTGCCACCCGGGGGTCACCAGGTTCTTCCACTTCATCAAGGCCCGCAACCTGCCTTACTCTATTGAGGAGGTCAGGACCATGACCAGGAACTGCCAAGTCTGCGCTGAGTGCAAACCGCACTTTTATAGACCAGACAGGGCCCACCTGATAAAAGCCACTCGCCCCTTCGAGCGCCTGAGCGTCGATTTTAAAGGGCCTCTCCCCTCCTCCGACCGCAATGTGTACTTCCTCAATATTATTGATGAGTACTCCCGTTTCCCGTTCGCCATCCCCTGCCCGGACATGACCAGTGCCACGGTCATTAAATGTCTGAACAACCTCTTCACCCTGTTCGGCTTCCCCAGCTATATCCATAGCGACCGGGGCTCATCGTTTATGAGCGACGAACTCCGTCAGTACCTGCTAACTAGGGGTATTGCCACAAGCAGGACCACCAGTTACAACCCCCGGGGGAACGGACAGGTGGAAAGAGAAAATGCGACAGTTTGGAAGGCCGTCCTGCTAGCCTTAAAGTCTAGGGGCCTTCCAACCTCCCGCTGGCAGGATGTGCTCCCCGATGCGCTCCACTCTATTCGGTCACTGCTCTGCACTGCCACTAACGCCACCCCTCATGAGAAAATGTTTGTCTTCCCAAGGAAGTCCACATCGGGGACATCGCTACCGCCATGGCTGACGTCCCCAGGGCCGGTCCTACTGAGAAGACACGTGAGGACCCATAAAACGGACCCCCTGGTCGAGAGGGTCGACCTCCTCCACGCCAACCCCCAGTATGCTTACATCGCATACCCGGACGGGCGGGAGGACACAGTCTCCATAAGAGACCTTGCACCCTCGGGGGCCGCAGTAACCCACTACCCACTACCACCCCCCCCACGATCCGATATCCAGCCCCAGCAGATGGCAGGCCTGGGCCCCGCGACCCGCTCGACATCTACGAGGACGACACGCCTGTGCCACAGCCTACGCTGGACTCGACGCCGGAAACTTCACTACCCCTGCCGTCGCCACGCAGATCACAGCGGCAGACAAGACCTCCGGAGAGACTCCAATACACTAACTTTTAATACACTTCACCCCGCCGGACTCAATTTTAAACAAGGGGTGAATGTGGTAAACCACTGTTTGTATTCCTGTTTGTCCTGTTTGTATTCCACTGTGTACATGCCTGGACATGCCTCGGCTGACTCCTCCCACAGGTCCTAGTATAAAGGTGACTGCTCCCCAGCCCTTAGTATCATGGACCGGTCGACCACGCGAGGCAGACCTCCATTCTGTTGTTAATAAAAGCCTTTGGTTACTCTTCTAACTCTCAGTCTTTTATGAGTAATTGATAGCGCATCAGTATGTTCGTATGTTCTGTCACAGGTGGGGCAGACGGTGGTTGGAGGGGCGGGTGGGTGGGGTGCTTGGGTTGACGTACGCTCCTTGCGCTTGTTCCCGGCGAAGAGACTCGAGGTGTTCGGCGCCTTCCCGGATGCTTCTCCTCCACTTTGTGCAGGTGTCGATGGGGATGTTTCACTTTTTCAAGGAGGCTTTGCGGGTGTCCTTGAAGCGTTTCCTCTGCCCACCTGGGGCTCTCTTGCCGTGCCGGAGCTCCGAGTAGAGCGCTTGCTTTGGGAGTCTCGTATCGGGCATGCGGACGATGTGACCCGTCCATCAGAGCTGATCGAGCATGTTTGAAGACCAGTGGCCCTTTTCTAAAGTCGATATAAATCAATAATTGCGCTCCAAAGCTGCCGAGAGCACTTGACTGGTTCTAAATATTAGCAGTTCTACCACATTAGTATTTTTAGCTCTACCACACATGAAAAAAAAATAAATACAAGTGCAATTCATCGTAAAGAGAACTGGGTCATCATATGTAAAACCCATTTATATCTCCACATACTGCGGTAAGAAAGGGGTTTTTAGTTCCACCAAACAGGAATTCCGTTGTGTTTTTTTTTAATTCCAAGAAAAGTCGAAGCAGCTTCGGTAGAACCTCTTGATAAAAATCTGAATGCGGTTCTCTGGAAAAACAGGGGGAAAGGATGTTGGTGAGCGGGATAGGAAGTGAAAGGCCAACAATGCTGCCACGAGAAAACAACTGCTTCAGCCGAATAAGAGCACAGTCATCTGTGTCCCCAAGATATCTGATCTCTCGCATGAAACCCATTCAGCAATTCGAGTGCAGAAAAAAAACCAACCAAAAAAAAAAAGGGCTTCGCTGTCGCCAAGTCTTTCATGGCTTGAGGAACTGGATGTGCGAAGACAAGTAGGCCCGCCAGCAAGATCCCCTTAAAAGATGGAGTCAGGACCCCTTTCTTGTAGACTAGCAGATCTCGCCTGGAGAAAGAAAGATAGAAAAAGATAGATAGATAGATAGAAAGATAGAAAGAAAGAAAGATAGAAAATGAAAATTAAAAAGAAAGATAGAGAGAAAGAGAGAAAGAGAAAGAGAAAAAAAGACAGAAAGACAAAAAGAAAGACGGAAAGACGGAAAGACGGAAAGACTTGCATTTCTATAGCGCCTTTCATGACCTTGGGACGTCCCAAAGTGCTTTACAGCTAATGAAGTACTTTTTGAAGTGTGGTCACTGCTGTAATGTAGGAAACACAGCAGCCAATTTGCACCCAGGTAGCTGAAGGCACAGCCGCCAATGGTGGAGCGAAGAAAATCGGAGATGTGCAAGAGACCAGAATCAGAGGAGGACAGAGATCGCAGAGTGTTGTAGGGCAGGAGGAGGTTACAGGTAGGATTTAGAATCATAGAATGGTTACAGCACAGAAGGAGGCCATTCGGCCCGTCGAGCCTGTGACGGCTCTCTGCAAGAGCACTTCAGCTAGTCCCACTCCCCCGCCCTTTCCCCGTAGCCCTGCAAATTTTTTTCCTTCAGGTACTTATCCAACTCCCTTTTGAAAGCCACGATTGAATCTGCCTCCACCACCCTTTCAGGCAGTGCATTCCAGATCCGAACCACTCGCTGCGTAAAAAAGTTTTTCCTCATGTCGCCTTTGGTTCTTCTGCCAATCACCTTAAATCTGTGTCCTCTGGTTCTCGACCCTTCCGCCAATGGGAACAGTTTCTCTCTATCTACTCTGTCCAGACCCCTCATGATTTTGAACACCTCTATCAAATCTCCTCTCAACCTTTTCTGCTCCAAGGAGAACAACCCCAGCTTCTCCAGTCTATCAACGTAACTGAAGTCCCTCATCCCCAGAATCATTCTCGTAAATCTTTTCTGCCCCCTTTCTAAGGCCTTCACATCCTTCCTAAACTGCGGTGCCCAGAATTGGACACAATACTCCAGTTGAGGCCGAACCAGTGTTTTATACAGGTTCATCATAACTTCCCTGCTTTTGTACTCCATGCCTCTATTTATGAAGACCAGGATCCCATATGCTTTTTTTTAACTGCTTTCTCATCCTGCCCTGCCACCTTCAATGATTTGTGCACATATATCCCCAGGTCTCTCTGTTCATGCACCCCCTTTAGAATTGTACCCTTTAGTTTATATCGCCTCTCCTCGTTCTTCCTACCAACCAAAACGTATCACTTTGCATTTTTCTGCATTAAAATTTCATCTGCCGCGTGTCCGCCCATTCCACCAGCCTGTCTATGTCCTCTTGAAGTCTATCACTCTCCTCCTCACTGTTCACTATACTTCCAAGTTTTGTGTCCTCTGCAAATTGTGAAATTGTGCCCTGTACACCCACATCCAAGGCATTAATATAGATCAAGAAAAGCAGTGGTCCGAGAACCGACCCCTGGGGAACACCACTGTATACCTTCCTCCAGTCCGATAAACAACCGTTCACCACTACTCTCTGTTTCCTGTCACTTAGCCAATTCCGTATCCATGCTGCCACTGTCCCTTTTATTCCATGGGTTTCAACTTTGCTGGCAAGCCTATTATGTGGCACTTTATCAAACACCTTTTGGAAATCCATGTATACCACCTCAACTGCAGCGCCCTCATCAACCCTCTCTGTTACCTCATCAAAAAACTCGATCAAGTTTAAAAACAAGGATGAGAATTTTATCCACATGTATTGTTATTTCATTGGGACGTATTTTGTGACCCCCACGGGTGCACACGAAGTGCGAACGCGCCAGTGGGGGCCGTGCACATTCCGGGTTTAGGCGCGCGACGCGCGTGCGCTGAAACCCGGCACTTGCGATCTGTCCAGAATCCTCTGGAGAAATCCTCCACACCCCGGGGAGACGGACCTCAGCGGGCGGAGAGTTGCGCTATTTGCCCAACTTCCGCCCGCTGAATGCCCGTGAAATTCGTACGCCCGGTAAAGGCAGGCGTACGGCCCGCTTTTACCCACAGAAGAGTTTTAAAAAAAATAGAAAAATAAAATGTTGTCACTCATTTATACATTAAAAACCCTGTCCAATAAGGTAAGTTTATTTTTAGCCCCGTTAAAATATGCAGAAACATAGAAACATAGAAGATAGGAGCAGGAGTAGGCCATTCGGCCCCTCGAGCCTACTCCGCTATTCAATGAGATCATGGCTGATCATCCAAATTCAGTACCCTGTCCCTGCTTTCTCCCCATATCCCTTGATCCCTTTAGCCTTAAGAAATATATCTAACTCCTTCTTGAATATATTTAATGAATTGGCCTCCACGGCCTTCTGTGGTAGAGAATTCCACAGGTTCACCACTCTCTGGGTGAAGAAATTCCTCCTCATCTCTGTCCTAAATGGCTTACCCCTTATCCTTAGACTGTGACCCCTGGTTCTGGACTACCCCGCCATCGGGAACATCCTTCCTGCATCCAGTCTGTCTAGTCCTGTTAGAATTTTATAAGTTTCAATGAGATCCCCTCTCATTCTTCTAAACTTCGAACCTATTCAAAAAATTAAATTTTTGTTTAAAATATTTAATTAAATGGCATTTTCATTCATTTTAAATGTGTAATTTTTTTAAAATGTATTTCACGTGCTCGTGTATTTTTTAAGTCATCCTTATTCATACTTATAGGGATTTCGTATGTACGGAACTCCCAAAAGTATGAATGGGGAGTCCCTTCTTTTATTGGTGGTGCCGGCCCACGTGATCCCAGGGGCGCTTGCGAACCGCCCGCGCAGACCCGGAGAGGCCCAGGATCGCGAGTCTCCGTATCTCCCGGGCCACCAGGTACATTGGTAGATTTTGTTTCTAAAAAACAGGTGGGAGGCATCCGCCCGCAAATTCTGGGACATTATATTCTGATTGAAAGCTGATGTAAAATAGATTGCAGAAATATGTTGTTGCGGAACGCACGACTTTGCCCAGCATCCGAGATGGTTGTTTGATTAAAAATGTCATTGAAAACAGCACCATCATGTGGCTAAAGCATGGCATGGCGCGCAGCTCACAAAGCGTGCAAAATAATTAATTGGCCCAGAAATTCGGGTCGGAGGCTTCCCGCGGGTGCAAGCCCCTGACCTGCACTTACCTTGCGCGCCGGCCGTTGAGCTGTGGGCCCGCGTGGGATTCCGATCCTGGGCCTCCTCCAATTGCCGGCGCGCAGTGCTTGCGTATCCCAGGGGCGCAGTTAGTTCGAAGCGTCCCCTGGGATCACGTGGGCCATGGAGAGCCAATTGGAGCAGGGAATCTGTATTCATAGATTTGACAGGAAGAGCTGTCAATCTATGAATACAAATCAGCCCCAAAACCTAACCAAAACGTCAAATATTTTTTTTAAATCACATTTTTAATAACTATAAATTACATAAAATAACTATTTTAAACAATAATTTAAATGTGAAAAAATTAATTACAGTTTCTAACGGGCCTAAAAATAAACTTACCTTTCTTTAAAGTATTTAAAAATAATAAACCTGTGGAAAAATGTTTTTATTTTACTTAATTCACCACTTACCTTGTTAAAAGCAGGCCTTGCGACTGCTTTTTAGAAGCGTAGCTCCTGGAGACTTACCCTCCCGGAGAAACCTGGGAAAAAAACGGAAGTTCGATGCGTACGCGCTGCCTCTCCGGCGCACGCGTTCGACCTGTGAACCCCTTCCTTCGAGGGAATGGAAGTTCCGGTTTCCCGCGCGTGCGCAGTGCATTCACAAAACCGGCATTTTCGTTGGGCCCTACGCGCGAGTACCCAGCGCGTACTCACCCGTGGGGACCCGAAGTTCTGGCCTGTAACATTGACTTCACATTAGACCTTTGGCAGCAGATTTATAAAATTCAGACAAATTAGAGAACCGATTAAAAACGAAGCTTACATCTTGAATTTTTTTTTTTAAAGAAAGATGAGCAATGCCAGTGCACCCAGCGTCCAGCAGTCCTGGGGGCAGGTGCAGCAGGGTTGAATGCCGAGGAAAGTTCCCTCTACTCTGCCTCAGCAAAGCTCCTCAGGTGCAATCTCAAAAGAAAGCCAGTGGCTTATCGGAGGTAGAAAATCGCCTTGAAGAACAGCACAAAACGGACGGCATTGAACTGGCCGCCTGTTATACGCCTCGCTCGATATTTAGTTCCACTGACTTCAATGGGACGGAGTATAAAGCGGGTTGAATAGAAAGAAAGACTTGCATTTATATAGCGCCTTTCACAACCTCAAGACGTCCCAAAGCGCTTTACAGCCAATGAAGTACTTTTTGGACGTGTAGTCACTGTTGTAATGTGGGAAACGCGGCAGCCAATTTGCGCACAGCAAGCTCCCGCAAACAGCAATCTGATAATGGCCCAGATAATCTGTTTTTAGTGATGTTGATTGAGGGAAAAATATTGGCCCCAGGACACCGGGGAGAACTCACCCTGCTCTTCTTCAAGATAGTGCCGTGGAATCTTTTACGTCCACCCGACGAGGCCTCGGTTTAACGTCTCATCCGAAAGACGGCACCTTCCGACAGCGCGGCGCTCCCTCAGCACGGCACAGGGAGCGTCAGCCTGGATTTACGTGCTCAAGTCCCTAGAGCGGGGACTATGAACCCACGACCTTCTGACTCGGAGACGAGAGCGCTGCCCACTGAGCCACGGCTGACACTTGACAGGCGCCCGATGCAAAAACCGCCAAGACGAATTTCTGCCCCATACATTTTCCGCACCAGCTGTTCTGTAGCCTCCCCGAGTCAGATTGCCCATTGGTACCTTCAGTCTGTTGTACGCTCCTCCCTTTTGGACAGTTGACATCACGCTAAGTTTAAGCTACAAGTTGACAGATCTAAATAGCGAGGAGGGAAGCCTCAGGCTACAGGACGCTATAGACGGGTTGGTCAGATGGGCAGAACAGTGGCAAACGGAATGTAACTCTGAAAAGTGTGAGGTGATGCATTTTGGGAGGACTAACAAGGCAAGGGAATACACAATGAATGGTAGGACCCTAGGAAGGACAGAGGATCAGAGGGACCTTGGTGTGCATGTACATAGATCCCTGAAGGCAGCAGGACAGGTAGATAAGGTGGTTAAAAAGGCATATGGGATACTTGCCTTTATTAGCCGAGGCATAGAATATAAGAGCAGGGAGGTTATGATGGAGCTGTACAAAACACTAGTTAGGCCACAGCTGGAATACTGTGTGCAGTTCTGGTCGCCACACTATAGGAAGGATGTGATTGCATTGGAGAGGGTGCAGAGGAGATTCACCAGGATGTTACCTGGGCTGGAGTGTTTCAGCTATGAAGAGAGACTGGACAGGCTGGGGTTGTTTTCCTTAGAGCAGAGAAGGCCGAGGGGGGACCTGATTGAGGTGTACAAAATTATGAGGGGCATAGATAGGGTAGATAGAAAGGAACTTTTCCCCTTAGTAGAGGGGTCAATAACCAGGGGGCATAGTTTCAAGGTAAGGGGCAGGAGGTTTAGAGGGGATTTGAGGAAAAACTTTTTTACCCAGAGGGTGGTTGGAATCTGGAACTCACTGCCTGAAAGGGTGGTAGAGGCAGGAACCCTCACAACATTCAAGAAGCATTTAGATGAACACTTGAAACGCCATAGCATACAAGGCTACGGACCAAGTGCTGGAAAATAGGATTAGAATAGACAGGGCTTGATGGCCAGCGCGGACACGATGGGCCGAAGGGCCTCTTTCTGTGCTGTATAACTCTATGACTCTAATCTTTTACGTCCACCTGATGAGGCCTCGGTTTAACGTCTCATCCGAAAGACGGCAACTCTGACAGTGCGGCACTCCCTCAGCACGGCACTGGGAGCGTCACCCTGGGGGATGGGGGGGGGGGGGGGAGGGAGAGGGAGTGAGGGAATGAGAGAGAGAAAGAAAGAGAAAGAAAAAAGAACTTACATTTATATAAAGTTTTCACTCGGTCAGCGCTGGGCTTGGCTATGATGCGCCTCACAAGTCACTGTGCCAGAGACCAATTGTAACAGCCCCCCAAAGAAGGATTAATTTTTCCTGTCCTCTCCTGCACCCTGCTAATAATATATTGCCACGTTCAGTTCCTGTGGCACCCTGCTGTCCTGCTTCAGCAAGGACCTATATCCATCGTCCTTTTCATCAGCCGACAGTAGATGGGTTTGTGTGGTAGATTGCTTTCAACAACAACAACAAATTGTATTTATATAGCCCCTTTAACATAGTAAAACGTCTCAAAGTGCTTCACAGGAGCGATAATCAAACAAAACGTGACATCGAGCCACATTACGGCAGAGGAGTAGGTTTTAAGGAGCGTCTTAAAGGAGGAAAGAGAGGTAGAGAGGTTTAGCGAGAGAATTCTAGCGCTTAAGACAGCTGAAGGCACGGCCGGCCGCGGTGGAGCGATTAAAATCGGGAATGCTCAAGAGATTAGAATTGAAGGAGCGCAGATATCTCGAAGGGTTATAGGGCTGGAGGAGATTAGAGGGATAGGGAGGGGCGAGGTCATGGAGTGATTTGAAAACAAGGATGGGAATTTTGAAATCGAGGCGTTGCTTAACCGGGAGCCAATGTAGGTCAGCGAGCACAGGGGTGATGGGCGAATGTACAGCAGGCACCTCAAAGCACTGGAAAGGTACCACCAACGCTGTCTTCACAAGATCCTGCAAATCCATTGGCAGGATAGGCGCACCAACGTCGGTGTTCTTGCTCAGGCCAACATCCCCAGCATTGAAGCTTTGACCATGCTCGATCAGCTCCGATGGACGGGTCACATTGTCCGCATGCCCGATACGAGACTCCCAAAACAAGCGCTCTACTCGGAGCTCCGGCACGGCAAGAGAGCCCCAGGTGGGCAAAGGAAACTCTTCAAGGACACACTCAAAGCCTCCTTGAAAAAGTGCAACATCCCCACCGACACCTGGGAATCCCTGGCCCAAGACCGCACAAAGTGGAGGAGAAGCATCCGGGAAGGCGGCGAACACCTCGAGTCTCTTCGCCGGGAGCAAGCGGAAGCCAAGCGCAGGCAGCGCAAGGAGCGCACGTCAACCCAAGCACCCCACCCACCCGTCCCTTCAACCACCGTCTGCCCCACCTGTGACAGAGACTGTAGGTCCCGCATCGGACTCATCAGTCACCTGAGAACTCATTTTTAGTGTGGAAGCAAGTCATCCTCGGTTCCGAGGGACTGCCTAAGAAGATGATGATGGGCGAACAGGACTTGGCTGCCCGTGTCCTAACTCGCACCGAGTTTTGGATGACCTCAAGTTTACGGAGGGTAGAAAATGGGAGGCCAGCCCAGGAGTGCGTGGGAATAGTCAAGTCTAAGGGTAACAAAGGCATGGAGGAGGGTTTCAGCAGCAGACGAGCTAAGGCAGGGGCGGAGACGGGTGATGGTATGGGAGTGGAAATAGGTGGAAATAGGCCGTGGCTGTGTGGTTAGAAGCTCATCGCGAGGTCAAATATGACACCAAGATTGCAAATGGTCTGGTTCAGCCTTAGACAGTTGCCAAGGAGAGGGATGGAGTCGGGGGCTGGGGAACAGAGTTTGTGCTGGGGACCGGAGACAATGGCTTCGGTATTCCCAATATTTATTTGAAGGGAATTTCTGCTCATCCAGTGCTGGATGTCGGACAAGCAATGTGGCAGTTCAGAGACAGTGGAGGGGCAGAGAGAGGTGGTGGCGAGGTAGAGCTGGGTGTCGTCAGCGTACTTTAATTTACTTTCCTCCCACACCCACATCCTCCTACATAAACAAAAAGTCAGATGCTTCCTTAGATATGCACAGAGAACCCCAGACTTTAACGCGTGCTGATAAAGCTCTTTTATCACCTAGATGTAGGTTCCATGGAAAGGCAAGATGCACAAAAGATAAATGAATGCATACAAGAACGAAAGGAGTTTCCAGTCACTGGATAGCAGCTCGCAGGAGCGAGTGACAGTGTGCAAGATCATCATTACAGATAGATGAGGGAGGCCATTCAGCCCACTTTAGTTCATCTGTTCAGAAAGATCCTGAATTTCTCCTCCCATCCCACTGCTGCATCCGATTGTTGCTTAAATGATTCCAGGGTCATCGCCTCCACTACTCTATTCCAACTGTTGATCACACTTTATGTGAAAAACTTCCTAATATCAGTCTTAAATTTACCATGTTTGAATGTGTGTGTCCTGACATAAGAAAACTACTAGGCACTTGGTCTGAGTATTAAACAAAGCTTTAATCAACTGTTTTTCAACATGGAGATCTAGTTGTGTCCTTCACTAGTTCCTGTTAAAGAATGTCCTGAGCAAGCTGGGCCCGTGCCCGAGTATTTATACTCTCCCTGGACAGCGTCACCAGCAGACCGCCCAGTATCATTTCATAAGTCATTGCCACATGAATGCCAAGATTCATGTCATGTCCCTTGTCCTACTTTAATTTAGAGTAATATCCGGGATCCAGGTGGCATAGTGGTTAGCACTGTTGCCTCACAGCGCCAGGGACCCGGGTTCAAATCCGGCCTCGGGTGACTGTCTGTGTGGAGTTTGCACATTCTCCCCGTGTTTGCATGGGTTTCCTCCGGGTGCTCCGGTTTCCTCCCACAGTCCAAAGATGTGCGGGTTAGGTTGATTGGCCATGATAAAAATTGGCCCTTAGTGTTAGGGGGGATTAAATACGTGGGGTTACGGGGATAGGGCTTGGGTGGGATGGCTGTCGGTGTAGGGACCGGGTGCTAGGGTTTGGATGATCAGCCATGATTTCATTGAATGGCGGAGCAGGCTCGAAGGGCCGAATGGCCTACTCCTGCTCCTATCTTCTATGTTTCTATCTACCTTTCCCGTACAGTTCACCACCTTGTTTGCTCTGCACCCCATTCACCCCCTCCACCACCGTGGCTGCAGTGTGTACCGTCTACAAAATGCACTGCAGCAACTCGCCAAGGCTTCTTCAGACACAGAGACACCACCACCCCCCCCCTTAGGGAGGGTGTTCCAGGATTTTGACCCAGCGTTGATGAAGGAACGGTGACATCTTTCCAAGTCAGGGTGGGGTGTGAGAGAGATTTGGAACTCGCTCCCTAACAGCACCGTGGGCGTCTCTTCACCACACGGGACTGCAGCGGTCCAAGGCGGCGGCTCACCGCCACCTTCTCAAGGGGCAATTAGGGACGGGCAATAAACGCTGGGCCTTGCCAGCGACGCCCACATCCCGTGAATGAGTAATAAAAGAAGAAAATCCCTCGGGTGCCTACATTTCAGGCTGAAAAGCTCAAGTTTCTCCAGTCTCTCCTCAGAAAAACCGAGGGATCCAAATTGTCACACAGTACTTTGCGTATATACAACCAGACAGAGGCGAGCTTACATTTCAAATTCAAAATATTCAATGATTTGATTTGTTCTATTCCATTGAGTAGCTTGAACAGATAGAGCGAAACTATTTCCGCTGGTTGGGGAGTCGAGGACTAGGGGGCAGAGTCTAAAAATTAGAGCCAGACCTTTCAGGAGTGAAATTAGGAAACACTTCTACACACAAAGGGGGGTAGAAGTTTGGAACTCTCTTCCGCAAACAGCAATTGATGCAAGGCCAATTGTTAATTTTAAATCTGAGATTGATAGATTTTTGTTAACCAAAGGTATTAAGGGCTGTGGGGCAAAGGCGGGTAGATGGAGTCACAGATCAGCCATGATCTCATTGAATAGCGGGGGCTCAATGGCCTCCTCCTGTTCCTATGTTGTTACAGGGATTCGACTGAAACCTGACAGGAGGCATAGATTTAAAGTCATTGGTAGAAGGATTAGAGGGGAGTGGAGGAGCAACTCTCTCACCCAGAGGGTGGTGGTGGGGGTCTGGCACTCACTGCCTGGAAAGGGTGGTAGAGGCAGAAACTCTCATCGCATTTACAAAGTACTTGGATATGCACTTGAAGTGCCGTTATATAGGGCCCTGGTGAGACCACACCTGGAGTATTGTGTACAGTTTTGGTCTCCTTACCTAAGAAAGGATATACTTGCCATAGAAGGAGTGCAACAAAGGTTCACCAGACTGGTTCCTGGGATGGGGGGATTGTCCTATGAGGAGAGATTGAGTAGACTAGGCCTATATTCTCTGGAGTTTAGAAGAATGAGAGGTGATCTCATTGAAACATACAAAATTCTTACAGGGCTTGACAGGGTAGATGCAGGGAGGATGTTTCCCCTGGCTGGGGAGTCTAGAACCAGGGGTCTCGGTCTCAGAATAAGGGGTCGGCCATTTAGGACCGAGATGAGGAGAAATTTCTTCACTCAGAGGGTGGTGAATCTTTGGAATTCTCTACCCCAGAGGGCTGTGGAGGCTCAGTCGTTGAGTATATTCAAGACAGGAGTGCGATAGATTTTTGAACATTAAGGGAATCAAGGGATATGGGGATAGTGCAAGAAAGTGGAGATGAGGTAGAAGATCAGCCATGATCTTATTGAATGGCGGAGCAGGCTCGAGGGGCCGAATGGCCTAATCCTGCTCCTATTTATTATGTGCTTATTATGTTCTTATGTAACCTACAGGGCTACGGGCCAAGAGCTGGAAAGTGGGATTAGGCTGGAGCGCTCTTTTTCGGCCGGCACAGACACGATGGGCCGAATGGCCTCCTTCTATGCCGTAAACCTCCAGCGATCCGATAACGGCAGGCACGTGAAATTTGTAGTCCGTGCCCACTGAGCTGAGACAGAGCTGTAACGTGATTGATCAGCGCGTTACAGCACCAAGACGGGCGTTTGACCCACTGGCCGTTTTCCCTTCCTCAACCACTTCGTCTCATCCCACTGCCCTGCTCAATACAGGAAACTCTTTGGTATCCGGCACCGACGGGACCGCCGTGATGACAGTTGATCAAAAATCCCGGATGACGGAGAGGGTTATCTACCGAGGCTATTTTTAACAAAGAAAAATTTTAAAAATCAAGAAATGCACAGTATACAGTAATTGGGTACTCACCTACAGAATGTTGTGTTAAATGGATGGTGGAAGATGCTTGATTAAGTACAGTACTGCCAGTTGAGGGTAATGCAATGCAATGACTACCAGCAGCGTGGGAGACACACAGTACCCCTGTAAAATGGCGGATCAGAAGAGACTCCCGGCAGCGCAGGAGAGTCAGACTCCTGTTACAGGGGGATTAAGGTGTTCCGACTCCCGACAGCGCCAAGAAGCCGAGTAGCGGCAGTTTGGAGAACTACCCCCACTGACTAACTCGGCCACCGCGGGAGACTCGGACTCGGCAACATTGTCGGTTATTGAGGCGTTGTTTTCGGAGTGAGAATTTTGCCGGTTAATAGAGAATTCCGGATATTTTAGGTGCCGTTTAAACGAGAGTTTCCTGTACCATAACCTCGAAGGGCCCTCTTTTTCCAAACAACTTTAATGTCAAGAGGGGGGGAGAGTTTTGTTATAGCTACCGACCCCTTTACACACGACCGCGGTGGTTTTACTGAGAATTAGAAATGCTCAAACGAGGAGGCAGCTCAGCGAGATAAGACATGGAGGCGAGCGTATGATTGAACATTACAAATACATGAATGCCCTTATCATGTAATCTCTCGAATTCATGTCAGTAACGGTTAATTTTCCATTCAGTCTCGCACGGGTGATGCCAGTAACCCAGAGATAAAAGTCGGACAATGCAGTGCAGGAGGGATGAGTCAAATTCAGAGGAAATATTAGGGAAATAGAGCTGGATCTCATTTTACTCAGCTAGGTCACAAATCATTCAGAACAAAAAAACAACTTTCACTTACAGAGAAGCAGTTCTGACGAAGGGTCGTCGACCGGAAACGTTAACTCGGTTTCTCTCGCTCTTTCTCTCTACAGATGCTGCCTTGACCCACTGGGTATTTTCTGTTTCACTTATATAGCCCCTTGTTCAAAAAAAAATAAATCTCACAGACGTGATCAAAAAATGGATGCCATGCCAAAGGAGGAGATTTTAGGAGGAGTGACCAAAAGCTCGGTTTAAGTAGGTGACTTTTCAAGGAGGGTCATAAAAGGAGGGAGAGGGAGGTGGAGGGAGATTTTATTTTTTCCCATTCATTCACGGGATGTGGGCGTCGCTTGGCAAGGCCGGCATTGCCCATCCCTAGTTGCCCCTTGAGAAAGTGAGCCGCCATTTCAGAGGGCAATTAAGAGTCACATATCTGGAGTCACATATCGGCCAGACCGGGTAAGGGCGGCAGATTTCCTTCCGTAAAGGACATTAGTGAACAAGATGGGTTTTTACGACAATCCGGTAGTTTCATGGTCACCATTACTGATACTAGCTTTTTTATTCCAGATTTATTTAATTAACTGAATTAGAAACTGAATTTAAATTCCCCAGCTGCCGTGGTGGGATTTGAACTTGTGTCTCTGGATCAGGCCTCTGGGTTACTAGTCCAGTTACATAACTACTATGCTACCATACCCCAGGTGGTGGTGGGGGGCGCCTATTGGCTGAAAGGTAACGAAGATACTGGGTTCAGTCTTCCCAATGTTTGGCAGTAGAAAACTGCGGCTCACCAAGGCTGGAAGTCACGACAAGCAGGCCGACGACATAAAGACAGTGGAGCGGTCAAGAGGTGGTGGAGAATTTGAGCCGGACATCATCAGCGTACACGTGGAAGCTGATCCCACGACTGCGGGGGACGTTGGCAAGGGGAAAAAGGACAGCATGTAGATCAGGAGGTGGTTGAGCCCAAGATAACTGGGGTGGGAAGTGAAGCCATTTCTGGAGATGCTCTGGCTACGCTAGGATAGGCAAGATTAGTACCAAAACGCAAGCCCACTGAGCTGCACAATGGAGCATTCATAGGAGGAGGATGGTGTGCTCAATCGCATCAACATAGAAAAATAGGAGCAGGAGTAGGCCATTCGGTCCTTCGAGCCTGCTCTGCCATTCAATATGATCATGGCTGATCCTCTATCTCAATACCATATTCCTGCTCTCTCCCCGTACCCCTTGATGCCTTTTGTATCTAGAAATCTATCTATCGCCGCCTTAAATATATTCAGTGACTTGGCCTCCACAGCTTTCTGTGGTAGAGAATTCCACAGGTTCACTACCATCTGAGTGAAGAAATTTCTCCTCATCTCAGTCCTACCCAATATCCTTAGACTGTAACCCCCTCGTTCTAGACCCCCCAGCCAGGGGAAACATCCTCCCTGCATCCAGTCTGTCTAACCCTGTCAGAATTTTATACGTTTCAATGAGATCCCCTCTCATTCTTCTAAACTCTAGTGAATACAGGCCTAGTCGACCCAATCTCTCCTCATAGGACAGTCCTGCCATCCCAGGAATCAGTCTGGTGAACCTTCGCTCTATGCCACGTATATCCTTTCTTAGGTAGGGAGACCAAAACTGCACACCGTACTCCAGGTGTGGTCTCAACAAGGTTCTGTATAACTGTAGTAAGACATCCTTGCTCCGGTACTCAAATCCTCTTGCAATGAAGGCCAACATACCATTTGCCTTCCTAACTGCTTGCTGCACCTGCATGTTTGCTTTCAGTGACTGGTGTACAAGGACACCCAGGTCCCTTTGTACATCAACATTTCCCAATCTATCACCATTTAAATAATACTCTGCCTTTCTGTTTTTCCTACCGAAGTGGATAACTTCACATTTATCCACGTTATACTGCATCTGCCATGTATTTGCCCACTCTCAACTTCGCCTTGAAGCCTCTTTGCATCCTCCTCACAACTCACAATCCCACCTAGTTTCATGTCGTCAGCAAACTTGGAAATATTACATTTGGTTCCCTCATCCAAATCATTGATAATATATTGTGAATAGCTGGGGCCCAAGCACTGATCCCTGCGGTACCCCACTAGTCACCGGCTGCCACCCCGCAAAAGTCCCATTTAATTCCTACTCTCGGTTTCCTGTCTGTTAACCAATCTTCAATCCATGCCAGTATATTACCCCCAATCTCACGTGCTTTAATATTGCACACTAACCTCTTATGTGGGACTTTATTAAGAGTGCAGGAGAGATACAGGAGGACCAGGAGGGATAATACACGGTCATGATTTTGGTTAGGGGTGAAAGCATGACTGGAGAGATTCAAACAGGGAGTTGCAGGAAAGATGGACAAAGATTTTGAAGGTGACTACGTTCCAGAACCAGAGGGGAAAAGGAGGTTGGAGACGGGGTGGTAGTTTTCAAGGACGGTGGGGGTCTCGGGTAGATTTTTTTTAAGTGAAGGGGTGACGACGGTGGGGTTTTTTTTTTTTTTTAAAAAGGGAGGGAAGAGACAACCACTTACAATGTGAGCCTGCACGTGGGCCAAGAAAGAAAGGTGGCTGGTCAATAGTATAGTGGGAATGGGGGTCAAGGGAGCAGGAGATGGGTACGTTCAGTACAGTTCTCAGTGGGTACAGGCCTAATGCCCAAACCTGTTCATAAGTCAGCAGTAACATGGCTGTCATAAATCAGGGGGCTGGTATAGGGAATGGGAATGACACATTGGCACAGTAGGGGTTGCGATTAAGGCATATTATGATTGAGGCACTTGCGGTCCGGTATAGCCTCGTTTTTAAAATTCATCCTGGTTTTCAAATTCCTCCATGGCCTCGCCCCTCCCTATCTCTGTAACCTCCTCCAGCCCTACAACCCTCCGCGATCTCTGTGCTCCTCCAATTCTGACCTCTTCCGTATCCCCGTTATTCATGGTTCCACGAATGGCGGCCATGCCTCCAGCTATCTAGGCCTTAAGCTCTGGGATTCCCTCCCTAAACCGCTCTGCCTCTCTACCTATATCGCCCCCTTTAAGACGCTGCTTAAAACCTACCTCTTTGACCAAGCTTTTGGTCACCTATCTTAATATCTCCTTACGCGGCTCGAGGTCAAATTTTGTTTGATAATCGCTGCTGTGATGCGCCTTGGGACATTTTACTACGTTAAAGGCGCTATATAGATGCAAGTTGTTGTTTTTGTAGCATTATTATAGGAGGTTGAGTAGAAAGAGCTTCCTTACATCTCTCATGGGCCAGACCTGACCGGAGAGTGCTTGATGTAGACATTGGGTGCAGAGTGTGGGAAAAAAATGGCGCATTTCCTGCTACTGAGATCCCTCATCTTGGTGACCACAAAGTTCACCAGAACTGTGATTATTTTAGAAGATGAAAAAACACAAGGAGCTTTGACAAAGTGGTTTTTATATGAAGATAAAAGCAGCGAGCCATCTCACACTAGGCATCCTGCAGTAAAGGAAAATCAGTAGCACTTTCCTAATGTTAGAGGTACCAATTACAGTGATCAAACATATGGCAGCAATCGCACACAACACCAGAAAGAAGTTACCATGCGTTTCTCCTTCCCTTCCTCCAATCCGCCCCCCCTCCCCAATCTGCATGGCAGTTTCACAGACCCCTTCCTTAACCCTTGGCACACTAGTGACCTTGGTGAGGCCACACCTTGAGTATTGCGTGCAGTTTTGGTCGCCTTATCTGAGGAAGGATGTTCTTGCTATGGAGAGAGTGCAGCGAAGATTCACCAGACTGATATCTGGGGTGGCAGGAATGACGTATGAGGAGAGATTGGGTCGATTGGGCTTATATTCGCTGGAGTTTAGAAGAATGAGAGGGGATCTCATTGAAACTTATAAAATTCTAACAGGACTAGACAGACTAGATGCAGGAAGGATGTTCCCGGTGGTCGGGGAGTCCAGAACCAGGGGTCACAGTCTATGGATAAGGGGTAAGCCATTTAGGACTGAGATGAGGAGGAATTTCTTCACCCAGAGAGTGGTGAACCTGTGGAATTCTCTACCACAGAAGGCAGTTGAGGCCAATTCATTAAATCTATTCAAGAAGGAGTTACATATATTTCTTAAGGCTAAAGGGATCAAGGGATATGGAGAGAAAGCAGGGACCGGGTACTGAATTTGGATGATCAGCCATGATCTCATTAAATGGCGGAGCAGGCTCGAGGGGCCGAATGGCCGACTCCTGCTCCTATCTTCTATGTTTCTATGTAGTAGTTGGTCTGTCTGCCAAGGTTGTGGGTTGGTCTGCACTGTGGTATGATAAACATCTTCACAAGCGATGCTGCCCAGATAAGCTCACAAGTGTTGCGACCAACAGCGGGAGATCTTTATCATATTCCAGCCCTGGTCACAACTTTTTCTTGTACTTACTCAAGTTTCAACTTAGATGGACGTAGAACAGCCAAACCTAACCCTATCTTCACCCAATGTCCACACACATTCCAGCAGCAGTCACTTGATAGCAATCCTTCGACATCAATTTATAAATCACTGGTTAGGCCTCAGCTGGAGTATTGCGTCCAAATCTAGGCTCCACACTTTAGGAAGGATGTCCAGGGCCTTAGAGAGGGTCCAGAGGATATTTACTAGGGATGAAAGACTTAAATTATGTAGAGATACTAGAGAAGCTGGGACTGTTCTCCTTCGAGTAGAGATTTAATAGAGGTGTTCACAATTATGAAGGGTTTTGATAGAGTAGATAGGGAGGAAATGTCTCCACTGGCAGGAGGGTCGGTAACCAGAGGACGCAGATTTAAGGTAATTGGCAAAAGAACCAGAGGGGGAGATGGAGAAGAATTTTTTTTTTTTTTTTTTTTTTTTTTTTTTAAAACGCAGAGTCGTTACTATTTCAAAATCGAATTCACTGCCTGAAAGAGTGGCGAAAGCAGAATCTATAGTAACCTTCAAAAGGGAACTGGATATATACCTGAACAATTTGCAGGGCTGTGATCAAAAAGCAGGGGAGTGGGACTAATTTCAAAGAGCTGGCACAGACACAATGGGCTGAATGGCCTCCTTCGATGCTGTATGATTCTATGAATTTCAGTACAGGTAGACTATCCTTTATCCGAACTTCCGAAAACCGAAAACCTCTAAAAACCGAAAGCTTTTTCGTTCAGCGTAAGTCGTGCGCACGACATGACCAGAGTGGCACACGACTTACGCTGAGCAGGGCAGAGGGTCACAGAGTTCCCTCTTGGGTAGGAGATTGCCGGCCGAGCCGGGCAGTGTGAAGGAGGTACCGGGAGAGTGAACCCAACAATACAGCGGCCCGTCCGATAGCTGCAGCAGCCCATCCGATATTCTTTTCTCCCCCCGACCCGACCCGAACCCCGACCCGTCCCATATTCTTTTCTCCCCCCGACCCGAACCGCGGCCCGTCCGATATTCTTTTCTCCCCCCCCCCCCGACCCATCCGATATTCTTTTCTCCACCCCCCCCGACCCGTCCGATATTCTTTTCTCCCCGACCCGACTCGAACCCCGACCCGTCCAATATTTTTTTCTCCCCCCGATGACCCCCCCTGACCTGAACCGCGGCCCGTCCGATATTCTTTTCTCCCCCCCCACCCGACCCCCGACCTGATTTGCGAGCCAGCTTAGTAGGAGTCAGCCGATATCCGGCTTTCCAGGGAAGCAGGAAGGGGAATGAGACACGGAACAGTCGCAAGAGGTAGCCTGAACTTTTAAAATTTATATTAAATACAAATTTCCCAGTCTTATAATAATACCTTCTGAAATCCGAAAAATTCTGAAAACCGAAACTCAGCTGGTCCCAAGGCTTTCGGATAAGGGATAGTGTACCTGTACCCAAAAAACTCCATCTGGTACAATGAGTGCAGCTCCAACAACACTCAAGAAGCTCGACACCATCCAGGGCAAAGCAGCCCGCTTGATTGGCACCCCATCCACCACCTTAAACATTCCTTCCCTCCACCACCGGCGCACCGTGGCTGCAGTGTGTACCGTCTACAAGATGCACTGCAGCAACTCGCCAACCTCCCAAACCCGCGACCTCTTCCACCTAGAAGGACAAGGGTAGCAGGCGCATGGGAACACCACCATCTCCAAGTTCCCCTCCAAGTCACACACCATCCTGACTTGGAAATATATCGGCCAATCCTTCATCGTCGCTGGGTCAAAATCCAAAAACTCCCTCCCTACCAGCACTGTGGGAGCACCTTCACCACACGGACTGCAGCGTTTCAAGGCGGCGGCTCACCACCACCTTCTCAAGGGCAACTAGGGATGGGCAATAAATGCTGGCCTTGCCAATGATGCCCACATCCCAGGAATGAATTTTTAAAAAATTATATTTACGGTTGTATCATGTATATTATTGAGAGTCCAACATTTCCTACAGCTGATTATTCTCTACTTGAGGTTTGTACATTTTAACATATGATTACGCCACCATCACACTGATGAACAAATGTGTGAGCAATTTGAGTCACATACCATCTATCCACAGCCAGGAACCAACACACCGACAGCCAAACAACGCCCGCATTCATCTCCCTTTTTGCACAGAGATTATAAAATCAATACCAAGTATACTCAGCAACAAACGGTATAACCCAATCTCATAGCTCAAGTTATTGGGCACCAAGAGGTCACGCTGCACCTTCCTGAACCCTTTAGACTGCGCTACCCTCTTGAGGAAAGGTTGGCTAGGCTGGGGTTGCTTTCTTTGGAACAGAGGAGGCAGAGCGGAGATTTAATTGAGGTGTCTAAAATTATGAGGGGCCTGGATGGAGTGGATAGGAAGGACCTATTTCCCTTAGCAGAGAGGTCAATAACCAGGGGGCATAGATTTAAAGTAATTGGTAGAAGGATTAGAAGGGATTTGAGGAGAAATGTTTTCACCCAGACGGTGGTGGGGGTCTGGAACTCACTGCCTGAAAGGCTGCTAGAGGCAGAAACCCTCATCGCATTTAAAAAGTACTTGAGCATGCACTTGGAGTGCCGTAACCTACAGGGCTACGGACCAAGAGCTGGAAAGTGGGATTAGACAGGAGGGCCTTGGTGAGACCACACCTTGAGTATTGTGTGCAGTTTTGGTCGCCTTATCTGAGGAAGGATGTTCTTGCCATGGAGGGAGTGCAGCGAAGATTCACCAGACTGATACCTGGGATGGCAGGAATGATGTATGAGGAGAGATTGGGTCGATTGGGCTTGTATTCGCTAGAGTTTAGAAGAATGAGAGGGGGTCTCATTGAAACTTATAAAATTCTAACAGGACTGGAGAGATTAGATGCAGGAAGGATGTTCCCGATAGCAGGGGACTCCAGAACCAGGGGTCACAGTCTAAGGGTAAGGGGTAAGCCATTTAGGACTGAGATGAGGAGGAATTTCTTCACCCAGAGAGTGGTGAACCTGTGGAATTCTCTACCACAGAAGGCAGTTGAGGCCAATTCATTAAATATATTCAAGAAGGAGTTGGATATATTTCTTAAGGCTAAAGGGATATGGGGAGAAAGCAGGGACAGGGTACTGAATTTGGATGATCAGCCAGGATCTCAGTAAATGGCAGAACAGGCTCGAGGGGCCTACTGCGGCACCTATCTTCTATGTTTCTGTTTCTTTGTCGGCCGGCACAGACACGATGGGCCGAATGGCCTCCTTCTGTGCCGTAAATTTCCATGATTCTATAAACACCTTGCACTGCACGCATTTGCAGCATTACTAGTATTAAAGACCATCTAGCAGCCAGAGTGGTTACTTTGGGCACACACACACACACACACACACACACAAGGCGAGCACAGTGGAGCCTCATTAAATATTCGATTCAGACTACTCACAAGGCGCCCGAGATACTGGGACTGCAACATTTCAGCTTTATCTGACCCTTTCTCCTGTTCATTGGTGTCAAGTGCCTTTCAAAGAAAAGAGGCCCGAGTCCCAGCCAGGTAATTCCCGAGTCACTGGTTATTGCCGCACAGAAAGAACCACACCTATCGATGTGTTTGTCAGTGGGTTAATCGAGGTGAGTCGTCTCCCAACACAGTGAAGCAGAAATAAAGGATAAAAGTGCTGGAAATACTCAGGTCAGGCAGCATCTGACGAAAGGTCATCGACCTGAAACGTTAACTCTGTTTCTCTCTCTTCACAGGTGCTGCCTGACCTGATGAGCATTTCCAGCATTTTCTGTTCTTATTTCAGATTTCCAGCATCCGCAGTATTTCGCTTTTGTTGGACTGAAGTAAACCCTTAAAGAAAAGACTTCTATAGCGCATTTCACGACCACCGGACGTCTCAAAGCGCTTTACATCCAACTAAGTACTTTTTGAAGTGTAGTCACTGTTATAATGTAGAAAACGTGGCAGCCAATTTGCGCACAGCAAGATCCCACAACCAGCAATGTGATAATGACCAGATAATCTGTTTTTAGTGATGTTGGTTGAGGGATAAATATTGGCCAGGACACCGGGGATAACTCCCCAGCTCTTCTTCGAAATAGTGCCATGGGATCTTTTACGGGGCCTCGGTTTAACGGTCCATCCGAAAGACGGCATCTCCGACAATGCAGCGCTCCCTCAGCACTGCACTGGGAGTGTCAGCCTAGATTTATGTGCTCAAGTCTCTGGAGTGGGGACTTGAACCCACGGCCTTCTGACTCAAAGGCGAGTGTGCGACTCACTGAGCCACAGCCGACACTGACTTGGGTCACTTCAAAGTCCAGTGTTACCAAGGGGGCATTACTAATTAGCAGTGTGCTGAACAGTGCTCCAAAAAAGCTCTATAAAATTTAAATTGGCTCACCGAGAATTCGAGCTTCACAGCAACCAAGGATTATCTCGGTTTGGCAACATGCTGCACCACAAAGCGATAGGATGAGAGTTTACACCGACAGTTCGCCGTGCATCTGACAGCTGCCAAGCAGAAGCCTTCGGCAAAGAAAACAAGCGTTATTCCTTATAGCCAGTCACACAGAGGTACAGACAGAGGCCTGTGAGAAATCTATCCACGGTGAGCAAGGAACTCTGGAGTGGGACTAAAAACAGTGGCGGTCCAAAGTGACTTGGGGGCGTCCAGGTACATCGATCATTAAAATGCCACGAACAGGTACAGAAAATGATCAAAAAGGCTAATGGAATGCTGGCCTTTATATCTAGAGGACCAGAATACAAGGGGGTAGAAGTTATGCTGCAGCTGTACAAAACCCTGGTTAGACCACACCTGGAGCACTGTGAGCAGTTCTGGGCACCACACCTTAGGAAGGATATATTGGCCTTGGAGGGAGTGCAACGTAGGTTTACCAGAATGATACCCGGGCTCCAAGGGTTAAATTACGAGGAGAGATTACACAAACTAGGGTTGCATTCCCTATAAGTTAGAAGGTTAAGGGGTGATTTAATCGAAGTTTTCAAGATATTATGGGGAATAGATAGGGAGAAACTATTTCACTAGAGTTCAGAAGAGTGAGAGGGGATTGCATTGAAACGTATAAAATTCTGACGGGGCTAGACAGACTGGATGCAGGGAGGATGTTTCCCCTGGCTGGGGGCTCTAGAACGAGGGGTCACAGTCTCAGGATACGGGGTAGGACATTTAGGACTGAGATGAGGAGAAATTTCTTCACTCAGAGGGTGGTGAACCTGTGGAATTCTCTACCACAGAAGGCTGTGGAGGCCAAGTCACTGAACATATTTAAGAAGGAGATAGATAGATTTCTAGACACAAAAGACATCAAGGGGCATGGGGAGAGAGCGGGAATATGGTATTGAGATAGAGGATCAGCCATGATCATATTGAATGGCGGAGCAGGCTCGAAGGGCCGACTCCTGCTCCTAGTTTTTCTATTTCTGCTGGTTGGGGACTCTAGATATTAAGGGATATTAAAAATTAGAGCCAGACCTTTCAGTGAAATTAGGAAACACTTCTACACACAAAGGGTGGTAGAAGTTTGGAACTCTCTCTCGCAAGTGGCAATTGATGCTGGATCAATTGTTAATTTTAAATCTGAGATTGATAGAATTTTGTTAACCAAAGGTATTAAGGGATATGGGGCAAATAGCGGGTAGATGGAGTTAGGTTGCAGATCAGCCATGATCTCATTGAATGGCGGAACAGGCTCGAGGGGCTGAATGGCCTCCTCCTGTTCCTATGTTCCGAATGTAACTACTGTATATCATTTTTTTTTTAAAAACAAGCAGCCCCACTCGCAAAGATTTTTAAACTATAGCTTTTCTTTCACAAATAAAAAGGAGTAAATTGCATCTTTAATATACTAAAATTTTTACGTCTGCATGCACTTGTAAGGAGACATGTCTGGGAGTTATCATTGTACATATAGTTATAGGCAGAAATGTATTCTCTCTACCAAAGCACTAAAAAGAGAGCCCTCATTGAAATCCTGCATGTTTTATCACAACATGAACTGGGGAGAGAAAACATAAATAATGCCTGGCACTAGCTTAATTAAAATAGACTGGTGACCTCAAGAAGGAGAGACAAGGGGCTGGATTTTATCAATGGAGGCGAGTAGGAGGCGGGGCTCCCACTTTTGGGGTTGTAGTCCCGCCTCCATCGAGTTGTGGCCAACCCACTCGATTTTCCCTTGATTGACCTTGTTAAGCCCGCCCAGCGGGCTCAGCAGGCCAATTAAGGGCCACCCGGCAACAGGTGACGTCACAGATTGACATTTCATCTGTCAAGAGCTTTTGACAGATGAAATATCAGCGTTTGACAGCTCTTTGAAGCTGTCAAACACTGACAATCTGTACTCTAAGTTAATTCCTTCCACTCAGGCTGATTTAGAGATCTCTCCAGAACAGAAAGCTGAATGCTGCAACTTTTGACAGCTGGCGGCCATTCTGCTTTCTGTGCCGGTGGGCTGAGGGACTCCCGAGACCTGAAGGAAGGAAGCCTGCATTAGTAAAGGTAAGTAAAACTTATTTAAACAGTTTACACACACCAAACACACTTACCTCTGCACTCATGCACCCATCACTCACCTGAACACCGAACATCTTGAACCCTCCAAGTCCTTTGGCCCGACGGCCCGCCTCGCTAACTTGGCGTGGTTTGGAGCCGTCGGGAATCCCACACTTCAGGGCTAAAAATAGGGATTAGGCTAAAAACTGCCTGTTAACTATTTGTTAACAGGCAGTTAATTGGCATTAATCCCCTTCCCGCCTCGGGGAGGCGGCTCCCTGCAAAGGTCAGGGACCCGCCTCCTGGGAAACGGGCATGGAGGCGGGTTGGGGGAGAGATGGGTTCGTGTCCCCCCCGATTTTGCGATTTTAACACCCCACACGCCTCCATTCCCGCCTCCAGGGCCCTGGGAAATTCTAGCCCAAGGTGCCCGAGAAAGTGGAAAGCAAAACGTTTGAAAAATGGAGTCAAGTTCACCTCATGTCAATCAATATTATTATTAAAATTGGAGTATCAGCTGTGCCTCCGAGTCAGAAGGTTGTGGGTTCAAGTCCCCACTCCAGAGACTAGAGCACAAAAATCTAGGCCGACACTCCAGTGCAGTGCTGAGGGAGTGCCGCACTGTCAGAGGTGCCGTCTAAAGTGGCAAATTAGAGGCAGTTTCATGCTCAAGACTTGCTTCTACAAGTAACTGTTTTGAGATAGCTGAATCTAGTTTCAAGACCTTTACTGCAAGGCATAAAGTCCATTTTTGCTAAATTTAAAACCTCAGTCTCCGAGGTCAACACCCAGATCTAATTTTTAAATTTTAAAAATCCTCACAAAAGATTTTGTAGTTCAAGTAATCTGATCCTAAAGGCAATTTTACTTTTTTTTTTTTTTTTTAAATGGTTCTCATCCTTTTCATTTTTCCCCAGACACTATTCCCTCTAATTGAGGTAATCACTGGGTCTAGTCTAAATCCTGTGTCACTGTAAGCCTACTATTAAGCTTTTAGGAAGATACTCGGAGTGGCTTGGCCGAGACTGGGTACTAACTCCGATGTGAATGTAAACATTACCACAGTTGATTCCAGATAAACGAGCAGTTCTGTGACGAGTGTATAAAATTCCATTTTCTAGAATTTTACAGACAAAGTACTTGGATTAAGCATAAAATATTCAATTATTTTGGCTCTCATTGCTGACCATATCAGTGATCAAGTCATCCTTCCCCATGCCAACAACTTGAAAGAAAATAAATCAGATTGTGTCTTATGAAGCATTTTAATTAGATTCAGTTCACAGGTGAAACAATTAAATGGGCCAGCGTACAAATCCTGGGGAAAAGAGGCCAATCCCATATAAACCAGCAAACAATTAGTTACACGATTATCAGGATTTAAACTGTGGGCATCAGTGAAGGCAGCGAAATATATTAAATGGACACTATGCCTCTAAGGCTGGCCTGTGCTTGGCTATTTTCTGTCGAGAGGGACAGAGGGATCTAATTTTTTTTAATTTTTTTTAAATTCATTCACGGGATATGGGCGTCGTTGGCAAGGCCCATCCCCAATTGCCCTTGAGAAGGTGGTGGTGAGTCAATGAGTTTCACAACTGAGTGACTTGCTGGGCTATTTCAGAGGGCTGTTAAAGAGTCAACCACATTGCTGTGGGTCTGGAGTCACATATAGGCCAGACCGGGTAAGGACGGCAGATTTCCTTCCCTAGATTTTAATCCAGATTTTTATTCCAGATTTACTTAAGTGAATTTAACTTTCCCCTGCTGCTGTGATGGGATTATGAACTCTTGTCTCCAAATTCTCAGTCCAGGTCTCGTGGATTACAAGTGGATACCTGGGATGGCAGGAATGACGTATGAGGAGAGAGTGGGTCGATTAGGTTTATATTCGCTAGAGTTTAGAAGAATGAGAGGGGATCTCATTGAAACTTATAAAATTCTAACAGGACTAGACAGACTAGATGCAGGAAGGATGTTCCCGATGGCGGGGGAGTCCAGAACCAGGGGTCACAGTCTAAGGATAAGGGGTAAGCCATTTAGGACTGAGATGAGGAGGAATTTCTTCACCCAGAGAGCGGTGAACCTGTGGAATTCTCTACCACAGAAGGCAGTTGAGGCCAATTCATTAAATATATTCAAGAAGGAGTTGGATATATTTCTTAAGGCTAAAGGGATCAAGGGATATGGGGAGAAAGCAGGGACAGGGTACTGAGTTTGGATGATCAGCCATGATCTCATTGAATGGCGGAACTGGCTCGAGGGGCCGAATGGCCTACTCCTACCTTCTATGTTTCCAAGTCCAGTAACATTATCACTATGCTACCGTTCCCTTTCATGGGTATGACCAGTGGAGCTTTAGTTATTTCTAAATCCAAACCGGCCCGGTTCCGACACGGCTTCAAGTTTGGGCCCACCAGGAGAAACCCCCTCGCCACCATTGCTCACTCCAGTTAAATGCAGGGCCAGAAGCTGTTGTGGCAGTCAGTCAGTCACTGCCCACAGCCGTCAATCAAACCATTTGCATTAAGAAATCTAGATTTCAGAGACTCGGGACCCAGCCTCAGGATTCTACTTGATCTGTGGCATGTAACAAGTTTACAGGATTTTAGTTTAGCCATAAAAGCATTAAGAAACAATTTTCAATTTCAATTCATTTTATAGCCAGTATTTGAAACAACACAAGGATACTTTTTTGTTGTTGAAAAGATTCCCTCTTTTCCTAGCACAACGCCCCAGGTCCTGTTTCCAAATTCTTCCAATTATGCTCCTGATCCAGGCATTCGGAAGCTGGCGAGTGAATCGGGGCCACCTGCTCGTCTCTTTCCCCCCCGACCCTCCGGTGAGGTGTGCAGCCACGAGTGGGGAATTTGCATCACGTCCCCTTGAAGAACAGCTCACTTGGAGCCCCGGGGCACTCTGACACCCAACTTACACACGTATTTAAAATGTCAATAAATGGCACTGCAGAACACAAAGCGGTAGGGTTCCTAGATTTTTTAAGTGGTACTTGTGTGATACTCCATGTTACGAACCTTGGTATAACTCTGATCAATACAACTTGTTAAGATAGAGTATTCTCTGCTCACGGTGCGTTCTCCTCTACATTGGGGAGACCAAACGCAGATTGGGTGACTGCTTTGCGGAACACCTCCATTCAGTCCACAAGGGTGACCCCGAGCTTCCGGTCGCCTGTCACTTTAATTCACCGCTTCACTCCCACTCTGATCTCTCTGTCCTCGGCCTATTACATTGTTCCAATGAAGCTCAACGTAAGCTCGAGGAACAGCACCTCATCTTTCGATTAGGCACTTTACAGCCTTCCGGACTCAACATCGAGTTCAACAATTTCAGATCATAATCCCTGCCCCCATTTTTCATGCAGTATGATTTTGCCATTCCTATTTGCAACATTTTCACAGTATGTTCTTTCAATTCCTTCCTCCCCTCCTAACCCCCCACCCCCCCCCCACCACCTCCCACTGTCTCTGCACCTGCTTAGTATCTGTTCCATTTCCAGCTTTTTCCAGTTCTGATGGTCACAGACCTGAAACGTTAACCCTGTTTCTCTCTCCACGGATGCTGCCTGGCTTGCTGAGTATTTCCAGCATTTTCTGTTGTTATTTTTGTTAAGATACAACTCAGGAACATAATGCTGCTGCCAAAGGTCCTTTTTTTTTCATTAGCATGAGAACGTGAAACCATTAAACCTCATCTCAAATATTAATACAGCCAAAAATCCCAAAATGAAAGAACTGCCTTAATTTTTTTTGCATTAAGTGCTTGAACATCTCAATAGAGCTAAAAGGGGTTTTACCGTGTCCGGAGTTAATCTACGTTCATAGCATGTTTATTTGTATTGGCAGCCCCATTTTCAGCAGTGACACAGCAAGACCCGGGAAAGGAGGTGGTTTCTGCAGGTTTATCTGAAGCCAGCACCATCCCAATGCCAGATAAAGACAGAAGGTCTTGCTGTTGGATACCTTCCTGTTGCGGCAGGATTTAGGGACTTATGCCCACCTGTGCACATCAGCAGAATGTTTCGGGCCACCGTCTGGTATGGGCTTTCCCCTTTCTGAAAAACGTTTAGCGACCAAAAACCAACGCCGCAAATTGCAAAGAACCACGCACGTCTCAAGTTGGGATAAGTACAGGTTGTACAGATTAATGTCGAATCCGCCTGCGATAATTTCTATAGCAACGAGACCCGAGAGCAGGAGTGCTTCTTGAAGCAGTTATCTATATAAAAAAAGGTGGCATAAGTGGAGGTTAGTTCTACTGGAATGCCTAGCCCCAATATGGCAGCGAGGTTGCACAGTGGCACTGGCAGAGGTCTAGGAACACATTACCTGACCATTCTTGAAGAGTGTCTATTGACACCATTGTCAACCACTGAGTGAGTTAGAGGCGGGCCAGACTTCAAAGTCTATTAATTCAGCAAACAGAACCTACTTAGACATTGCACTACAGCAGTCTACAGAGTCTATTCATAAAGAATCTCTGGGAAATACAGAAAGGAGAACTCATGACTGAAACCGCAGCAACATCTCCCAATAAAGGCAGGATTATTTCTCCAGCACAATGTTGCAAAATAAATCGCAGTCACTTACGGCAGTGATTGACGGGGGAATTATCCAATCATCTCCATTCTGCCCAGGAATGGTGGTCTCGCTATATGCTGCCCTGTTCTTTTACTAGACAACAACAACTTGTATTTATATAGCACCTTTAACATAGTAAAACATCCCATAGCGGTTCACAGGAGTGTTAAAAAGACAAAACTTTTGACACCGAGCCACATAAGGGGAAATTAGGGCAGGTGACCAAAAGCTTGGTCAAAGAGGTAGGTTTTAAGGAGCGTCTTAAAAAGAGAGGCGGAGAGGTTTAGGGAGGGAATTCCAGAGCTTAGGGCCCAGGCAGTTGAAGGCACAGCCGCCAATGGTTGAGCAATTAAAATCAGGGATGCTCAAGAGGGCAGAATTAGAGGAGCGCAGATATCTCGGGGGGGCTGTGGGGGTGGAGGAGATTACAGAGATAGGAAGGGGCGAGGCCAAGGAGGGATTTGAAAACAAGGATGATAATTTAAAAATCGAGGCGCTGCTTAACCGGGAGCCAATGTAGTGTGCAACCGATGTGAAAAAAATGAGTCATCAGGTACCTTCAAAATAAAGTACCTACTTAATTTGGGCCGGTCAGTGGAGAGCCACTTGTTCCCTGGGTCTTGTGAACTGTCACCGGATTCATCTGCCCTGCTTCTAGCTGGGTAATGGCGCCAAATGGAAAAATGATTTTTTTTTTTTTTTTTAAAAAGAGAAAAGCAGAACGGAGAGTCCGATATAACGGCGCTCTACGCAAACTGGAGCGGCAACCTAAAAGTGCCTCAGAAATGTCTTTGTGGCACAAGTCGAAAAGGAAGTTGAAGGAAAGTGAAATAAGGGAAGGAGAATTTTTTTTTTTTAAATGTCTTGCATAGCTCTCTTCAGCAGAAGCGGACTTCAGTAATGTCATAGAGTCATACAGCACAGAAACAGGCCCTTCGGCCCATCAAGTCCTGTCTATCCTAATCCCATTTTCCAGCACTTGGTCCGTAGCCTTGTATGCTATGGCGTTTCAAGTGGTCATCTAAATGCTTCTTGAATGTTGTGAGGGTTCCTGCCTCCACCACCCTTTCAGGCAGTGAGTTCCAGATTCCAACCACCCTCTGGGTGAAAAAGTTTTTCCTCAAATCCCCTCTAAACCTCCTGCCCCTTACCTTGAAACTATGCCCCCTGGTTACTGACCCCTCTACCAAGGTCAAAAGCTCCTTTCTATCTACCCTATTTATGCCCCTCATAATTTTGTACACCTCAATCAGGTTCCCCCTCAGCCTTTTCTCTGCTCTAAGGAAAACAACCCCAGCCTGTCCAGCCTCAATGTGTACATTGACATCCCCACGCCTTTTCTATGGCTGCTCAGGGCTGACTTTGTCACCGGTAAAAACTTGAGTGGCAAAGGACAGCTCAGCAGTGTGGGGTAGGAAACACGCTCTTGAAGAAGATCGCAAATGAAGAATGAGAGGTGATCTTACTGGAACGTATAAGATACTGAGGGGGCTCGACAAGGTAGATGCAGAGAGGATGTTTCCCCTCGTGGGGAAATCTAGAACTCGGGGGGCATAGTTTCAGAATAAAGGGTTGCTGTTTTAGAACTGAGATGAGGAGGAATTTCTTCTCTCAGAGGGTCGTAAATCTGTGGAATTCTCTGCCCCAGAGAGCCGTGGAGGCTGGGTCATTGAATACATTTAAGGTGGAGACAGATTTTTTGCAAGATAAGGGAGTGAAGGGTTATGGGGAGCGGGCGGGGAAGTGGCTTTGAGCCCAAGATCAGCCATGATCTGATTGAATGGCGGAGCAGGCTCGAGGGGCCGATTCCTGCTCCTATTTCTTATGTTCTTAAAATCCTATTACCGTGATTTATTCTGAATTTATTTATTTTTCGAGGTGGGGAGTGGGGGGCGGGGGAGGACAGGTCAAACTTTCTGACTTTTCACTTACATGGGAGGGCTTGGGCTGGGAGAAGGGAGAGCTTAAAATGAAATACATTTTTGAATTTACAGGCTTCTGCAGCTTTGAGTCAGTCTGTAAAAGCTGAAATCGAGCAGGGGTGAGAACAAGAGCAGGGCCACCCAAGAGATAAAGTCTGAAGAGAGTTACAAGAGCTGAAGGTTGAAAAAAAACAACAGAAAATGCTGGAATTTGGGGGAAGAAGGAGGACGAGACAGGGAAGGTGCAGCACACTGGTGGCATCTAATGGCTGCACACTGGTGGCATCTAATGGCTGCACACTGGTGGCATCTAATGGCTGCACGCCAACATTCTACCGTTTTTCTGCCAAAATAAAAAGTACAAGCTTATGCCAACCAGCACAAGGACACTCCACAAAGCTCTGAATATCAACTACAGGAAACTCTTTTTAATCCAGCACCGACGGGACCGGCGTGTTGCCGGTTGATCAAAAATTCCGGATGACGGAGGGGGTTATCTACCGAGGCTATTTTTAACAAAGAAAAAAATCAAGAAATGTGCAGTATACAGTAATTGGGTACTCACCTACAGAATGTTGTGTTAAATGGATGGTGGAAGATGCTTGATTAAGTACAGTACTGCCAGTTGAGGGTAATGCAATGCAGTGACTACCAGCAGTGTGGGAGACACACAGTACCCCTGTAACATGGCGGATCAGAAGAGACTACCGGCAGCGTGGGAGAGTCAGACTCCTGTTATTGAGATGTTCGGACCTCCGACAGCGCCAAGAAGCCGAGTAGTGGCAGTTTGGAGAACTGTCCCCACTGACTAACTCTGCCACCGCGGGAGACTCGGACTCAGCAACATTGCCGGTTACTGAGGTGTTGTTTTCGGAGTGAGAATTTTGCCGGTTAATAGAGAATTCCGGATATTTAGGTGCCATTTAAAACGAGAGTTTCCTGTATTTCAATAAAGGCAAATAGGAAAACAGCAAGTAAGAGAGTTAAAAGGCAGCAACATTTGAGAATCAGACATTGTATATAAATACAAACAGAAAATGCTGGAAATACATCAGTGGAGAGAGAAACAGAGTTAACGTTTCAGGTCGATGACCTTTTGTCAGAACATCGTCATCGACCTGAAACGTTGGCTCTTGTTTCTCTCCAGATGCCGCCCGACCTGCCGAGTGTTGCCGGCCTTTTCAGTTTCCCCTCTCAGATTTCCAGCGTCCGCAGCATTTTTTGCTTTTTGGCTTTGTATAACTAAAATGGCCCTCCTTTGCCACCGGGGTCCACTTGTTCCTTTGCCCTGCCCCCCCACGGACGGCAGGGCAGGTGTCCTTAAAATTGGCAGCCGCTAATAAACGTTGTCACCAATCGGCAGCAACAGCGCAGGCGAGGAGTGGCTTTTGAAACAAGGAGAGATTGCAGGAGGAAGTTTTGTTGTGCCGTGGTTGCGTGGCAATACTGCACCTGGCAACGTCCATTTTGAATGGAGCCCAAATTTGAAAATTGCTTTGTGATTAAAATATAAATTGAAACTAGAAGCCAACGGTCGATGCAATCAATGCCCTCCTAGGCCCTGTGTAGTTGAACATTTTTTATTCAAACTTACTATGGTTTTGTACAAAGCGCCATGAAGAAACTCTCATCGTCTTTTGCAAATGGTGGAAAAAATGATACTTCTGTTTTCAAAAAATAAAATACTGGATACAGCTCAAAAAATAACAGTTCTTTATTTTGCCAGTCTGCTGGGCCTCTCGGAGTTACCAACTAACTCGCAAGAAGTTTGAATCTTGCCCGCGAGCAAAAACCGCCTGCCCTGCTCCCCGTCAGAATTAAGCATTCTGCTTCATGTAAAGGGTGAAGCAGATATTAACTGACATGAATCTCGTCATTCACGCGGAAATGACTTATGAAATAATAGCGGGCGGCCTGCTGGTGGCGCTGTCCAGGGAGAGTATAAATACTCGGGCATGGGCCCAGCTTGTGCAGGACATTCTTTAACAGGAACTAGTGAAGGACACAACTAGATCTCCATGTTGAAAAACAGTTGATTAAAGCTTTGTTTAATACTCAGACCAAGTGCCTCGTAGTTTTCTTACATCATTAACCATTTTCTGAATGAGATTCTCAGTGGCTGCAACAATGCAGTCGGTGGCATGAACCGCCAATGGTTGCTTTCACTGAATGTAATCTCGCAAAATAGGCTTGGATGAAGGCGGCGGCACTTCGCCCACTTCATCTCATTCTTCTACAATGCCGGCCTTACCGCCTTCCTATTACAGCTTTAACGACCACCTGAACACTGACAGTCGGGGCTTCAGTTTAATATCTCATCCAAAGCAAAGCAGCTGTCCCCCAAGTGTACACTGGAGAGTCAGTGAATATATACATATAATACACAGGAAACTTTGGTTTATCCGGAGGTTGTATGTCCGGAAACCTCGATCTACCGGCAGAAATCAGGAGCCGTTTTGTTAGGTTTTTTTTCTTCTCGTGGCTTTTTTTTCCCCCAACAGTCAAAGTCTGTAAAGTCTCTCTGAAGCTGTTGCTAAGCTACAGAGACGCTTCGAAGGTACGGGCCGACTGTTTAGAAGCTGTTGCTAAGCAACAGTGTTTGTTGTCAGATACGGAGATGAAAACCTCCGTATGCTTCAACATTAACGCTGGTATGTCCGGCAGTTTTGATAGATTGGCAACAGCTTGGTCCCGTCGGTGCTGGATATAACAAAGTTTCCTGTATATATACATATATATCACACACACAAGCTCAAGTTTTGGCATCAGGCTTTGACCCACAGGCCCTCTAAAACCCGGCGCTATGAAGCGACTCAAGGCAACCTTCCTCGCGTCTGCTGCTGCTTTTTAACTCCCTCCTACATGAAGATCAGCTGCTGTCCAGTTGGCTTCAACAACCCTTAGGTTATTAACTTGTTCATACAGAACCCAACTCCCGTGAGATCATCTTCATTGAATCATTTTCAAAATACTCAGGAAGGATTTGATGCAGGCTATCGGAACCGAAGAACCTGCTCACTTTCTGATACAGTGGGGGGTGTTGCGAGGGCTATACCTTGTATAAGTTTCACCAAGCAGGTGATAAATGAGATTCTGGCAGCATGATTGGGTTACTTTAGGTAGCATCCAACTAATCAGAATAAAACTTCAATCAACTCAAATGTATGTTTTGAGCACAAACTGAAGGATTTTCCACATCAGATTTTGTTACATGGCACAATTCAGGATCACTGTAATAATAGGATTCTGAATACTCTACTTCCATTTAAAACAAAGCACAAACTATTCTGCTGGAGTTTGGATCGTTAGCGACCACTGTGCAGCCCAGGGATTATGGGGAGCTTGTTCCCCGTCTCTCAAATTGTCACTATTTCACCCGTCATTTGGACTACCATTGTGTATAAATGGCACCAGATTGAGGCAAACAGGACTCGGTTCTACTCCATTCTAATGCAAAACAAAGTACGTACAGCCAGTTTACATAAAGAACTGGCCTGTTCTCAGTGAGCTGATGTTCATGATTGACTGAGCTCACAATACAAGCTCAGAATGGATGGTTCTTTAAAACACACTGGTTAGAAGTTCCAGTTTTTTTTTTTTTTTAAAAAGGAGATAGAGATAAATAGATATGGACAGAGCGAACGCGAGACAGAGAGAGCTGGAGATATATAAAAGAGAAGATTTAAACTGTCATTGTCCCTACTTACCCTACGCTTCCAGATATAGAATAGGATCGAACACATCTCCCCTGTTCCTCTTTACTAGGAACAAGGCCAGTTTGGACTCAACTACTCCCCTTCCTTACACATTGGTCTTTTGGATGAGATGTTAAACCGAGACCCTCTGTGCCTATTCGGGTGGATCCCACAGCAACAAGGGAATGGCGTTCTCCTGGTGTTCTAGCCAATATTTCTCTTTCAACCAACACCACCAAAAACAGCTCACCTATTATTTATTTATTTGCGGGACCTTGCTGTGCGCAAGTTGGCTCCCACATACGCAGACATAATTACAGTGACTACACTTCAAAAGATAATCCATTGGTTGAAGAGCGCTTTGGAACATCCTCAGGACATGATAAGGCGCTTAATATATAAATACAAGTTCTTTCTCTAGTAGGTTAATCTCAAATGTAATTTTCCAATAGAAGTTATATAATATGTAAGCATCTTACTACAAATAGCATTGCAACGTGGAGCCACACGATAAACAGCAGAACACCATGATCAGTGATTTGTGTCAGAATTTGAATTAAAACTCTACTTTCATTTGTTTAACCAAAGGAAATGAGTAATTACAGCACCCAAAGCTTCCCGTTAAAATCAGTGTTCCCCCCACCACCCCCCCCTCTTCCTCACGTATAAAAGGAAACTCAAAATTCACATTCGATGAGGGGGCTTAGCATTGATTACTAGGTTCTGTGGGAATTGTTGCCCGATTTTTTTTTTTTTTTTTAAATTGCAGATACAGTGATATTTTCAGCTAAAATGAAGGCGATAACTCTCCAAAATAAAGTGTGCACCACAAACTTTGCGTTGAAAACAAGACGGATCTTTTGTTACAGTATAAACATAGCGGAGCTTTCAGTGCAGACCATTTCGGGGGAGGGGGGGGGGGGGAACCGAGCTCGTCTCGACCACAGCTTTTCTCACGCGTCCCCCGTACCCTTTAAAATTGTCAACGTCAACTGGAAGGCGGCGGCTGACAATTTCTCCGCTGATTATGTCGGAGCTGGGCTCCTGGTCCTCGCTCACAGTCTACGTGACGTCCTCGACTTACGGATTGTGTGCGTCTGCTGTTGGCACGAAGTACGCAGGGGACACCCCCCCAAATTTTTTTTATTTTAGTTATGAACGCGATCGAATTGGTGGGGTCGTCTTAACTGAAATGAACCACAATGTCTATGAAGGGCGCCGTTACCTGTAACGTACAATATCATGAAACATTTCCTGCATTACTTTTTTTTTAAATAAAGAGAATTCCCTTCAAAAAGGAAACATTCAGTTGCGACTGGCCAAGAAAACCATGTTGTTCCTGCATCAAAAGTGTTAGTTTGATAGAGTGGCCACCATGTTGCCATCTTTCACGACCATATATTTTAAGTTTAGTGGATCGCTGACCACTCTGAACCAAGATGATTTTAGCCACCACCTGCGTGACTTAATACTAATCCCGCGTTCTACGGCATAATATTGTTTCTGAATAGCCAGCATTGTTCAATAAGTTAAAACAGGCAAGCGTTATTGGTCAGACTTCCAACTTTAGGGGATACCGGAGGAGCCAAGTAGTGCTCAAGCTGTTCAGTTTTCAAAATTCGATCATTTTTCTCTTCATTTTCTTTGTTCCACTTCTTGCTGGAAACAGCACCTTGGCGCCTCCCTGTTCTGCAACCTCTCGTCTTTGCCCTCCTGCGCTCCTTCCATGAGCCCCCTGTCCAGAAGCAAGTGGCACCGCTTGTCCCGATCTTCCTGCATTTCCTGCTGGGTGAACTGCCTCATTGCTTCCCAAATCCGACACAACATGTCTTCCTTCTCACCCTCGTTCTTCTGCTGGCGCCGGTTCTTGATCCCCTCCCAGTTCTTCCGCAGCCGTTTTTTCCGCTGCTCCTCCGTTTCCTGTTCGCGGCGCCTTTTAATCCCGTCCCAGTTCCGGCGCAGCCGCAGCTCCCGCTCTTCCTCGGTTTCCTCTTGCCGCCGGACTTTGGTCGACTCCCAGTTTTTCCGCAGTCTCTCCTCCCGCTGCGGCTGCGACTCCTGCTGCCGCCGGCTCTTGATCGACTCCCTGTTCTTGCGCAGTCGCTCGTCTCGCTGCATTTCCGTTTCCATTTCGCGGAACCGCTTCATGGCCTCGCGGTTCTTGCGCAGGCGGTCGTCGCGCTGCTCGTCTGATTCCGTCTGCCGGCGCACCCTCATCGCTTCTCTGTTTTTGCGCAGCCGGTCTTCCCTCTGCTCCGCTGTCTCCTCTTCCCGGTGCTTCTTCATAGCTTCCCTGTTCTTTCTCAGTTTCTCCTCCTTCTTTAAGTCCACGGCCTGTTTCTCTGCCAACAGCTCCCCAATCACTGGATCTTTAAAAAAGGAAAGACACAACCAAGAGTTTTTAAAAACGGTAGCTTGGAGACCGACGTTATTTTACAGAAGAGTTTTCGAATCACAATGTAATGCTGTTCTTTGTTAGCTCAAACACAAAGACACAATCGGGTAGCAAGTTTAAAAAAAAATGAACATCCTAGTACAGGAGCAAGGATGTCTTGCTGCAGTTGTACAGGGCCTTGGTGAGACCACATCTTGAGTATTGTGTGCAGTTTTGGTCGCCTTGTCTGAGGAAGGATGTTCTTGCCATGGAGGGAGCGCAGCGAAGATTCACCAGGCTGATACCTGGGATGGCAGGAATGACGTATGAGGAGAGATTGGGTCGACTGGGCTTATACTCGCTGGAGTTTAGAAGAATGAGAGGGGATCTCATTGAAACTTATAAAATTCTAACAGGACTAGACAGATTAGATGCAGGAAGGATGTTCCCGATGATCGGGGAGTCCAGAACCAGGGGTCACAGTCTAAGGATAAGGGGTAAGCCATTTAGGACAGAGATGAGGAGGTATTTCTTCACCCAGAGAATTCACAGAAACCCCACAGTGCAGATAGAGGCCATTTCGGCCCATCGAGCCTGCACCGACACATATCCCACCCGATCCCCGTAATCCCTACACCAACACATATCCCACCCTATCCCCGTAACCCCACGTATTTAATCCCCCTAGCACTAAGGGTCAATTTTTTTTTTTTATCATAGCCAATCAACCTAACCCGCACATCTTTGGACTGTGGGAGGAAACCGGAGCACCCGGAGGAAACCCACGCAAACACGGGGAGAATATGCAAACTCCACACAGACAGTCACCCGAGGCCGGATTTGAACCCGGGTCCCTGGCGCTGTGAGGCAACAGTGCTAACCACTATGCCACCGTGCTGCCCTTTCACAGAATCACAGAAACCCCACAGTGCAGATAGAGGCCATTTCGGCCCATCGAGCCTGCACCGACACATATCCCACCCGATCCCCGTAACCCCTACACCAACACATATCCCACCCTATCCCCGTAACCCCACGTATTTAATCCCCCTAACACCAAGGGTCAATTTATCATAGCCAATCAACCTAACTCGCACATCTTTGGTGGTGGTGAACCTGTGGAATTCTCTACCACAGAAGGCAGTTGGGGCCAATTCATTAAATATATTCAAGGAGGAGTTAGATATATTTCTTAAGGCTAAAGGGATCAAGGGATATGGGGAGAAGGCAGGGACAGGGTACTGAGTTTGAATGATCAGCCATGATCTCATTGAATGGCGGAGCAGGCTCGAAGGGCCAAATGGCCTACTCCTGCTTCTATCTTCTATGTTTAGTACCACCCTTATTTTAAAGATTGGACTGCAGGGGCAAGGTGGAGATACAGTATGCAGGTGAAGAGGGTCGCTCACCAAAGTTCCATGCCGCAAGTTATTAGAACATGGGGTCACCTCCACAATTGCCCCCATGTGTCAGGTTTTTGGCAATGGTATCGGTGACGGAACATGACAAGGAGAGGCTAGTTATTTGTCCATAACCGGATGGGGAAAAAAATATAGGACGCGCGCGCTCGTATATCGGAGGTAGTCACTCAGAGCTGTTTTGAAAGCACCTCCGAGTGGCCAGTTCAAGGACAGCATTGGCAGAAGCAGGATACCAACTTGCCCCCACAGCTGGGAGGTCGTTGCAGAGACAGTGGAGTTGGAGAAAAAAATTTAAACAGAGCAAAAATAATAGCGAGAAAAACAAAATCAGTTGGTTTAAAAAAAAAAAAAATTTCAATCACGGGTTGCAGACGTCGCTGGCACGGCCCAGCATTTATTGCCCACCCCGAATTGCCCTCGAGCAAGTGGTGGTGAGCAGCGTTCCCTTTACGCTGTGCGGAGGTCCCCGCGCAGCCCGCTCACCGGCTGTTGAATGGGTAAACCGCGCGCACACGCGGAATTTTGAGCGGGCCGCGCCCACCCACCCCCACCAAAAAAAATTTCGGGGGAACATTGGCGGTGAGCCGCCATCTTGAACCGCTGCAGTCCCGTGTGGTGAAGGTGCTTTGGGTTTGAGTACAGGAGCGAGAGGGTTTGAGTACAGGAACAAGGCTGTCTTGCTGCAGTTGTACAGGGCCTTGGTGAGACCACACCTTGAGTATTGTGTGCAGTTTTGGTCGCCTTATCTGAGGAAGGATGTTCTTGCCATGGAAGGAGTACAGCGAAGATTCACCAGGCTGATACCTGGGATGGCAGGAATGACGTATGAGGAGAGATTGGGTCGACTGGGCTTATACTCGCTGGAGTTTAGAAGAATGAGAGGGGATCTCATTGAAACTTATAAAATTCTAACAGGACTAGACAGACTAGATGCAGGAAGGATGTTCCCGATGGTCGGGGAGTCCAGAACCAGGGGTCACAGTCTAAGGATAAGGGGTAAGCCATTTAGGACTGAGATGAGGAGGAATTTCTTCACCCAGAGAGTGGCGAACCTGTGGAATTCTCTACCACAGAAGGCAGTAGAGGCCAATTCATTAAATATATTCAAGAAGGAGTTGGATATATTTCTTAAGGCTAAAGGGATCAAGGGATATGGGGAGAAAGCAGGGACAGGGTACTGAATTCGGATGATCAGCCATGATCGCATTGAATGGCAGAGCAGGCTCGAGGGGCCGAATGGCCTACTCCTGCTCCTATCTTCGATGTTTCTATGTGCTCCCACAGTGCTGTTGGGGAGGGAGTTCCAGGATTTTTGACCCAGCGCCGATGAAGGAAGTTAAAGTGAGCAGTTTCTTGCCACATTCTATTATAATTAGATAAATAGTATTTGTTTGAGCGACATCAGAGGAACAGGCTGGAGAGGGTTACTGAGTCCAGTGGTGCAGGGAAGCTGGATTATCGCATGTACAGTTGAAACAACAGTGTCTGAAGCATCCAGGGGGTTGACTATTTCTGTACTGACGTCAATTCAGCCCCCTCTCTCAGCTGGAGTCAGTATCTCTTGCCAACCAGTCCTCTCTATTCAGGACTGAACAAAAAAAAAGGCTTTGAAAGTTAATCATAATGCTTTTTTTTTAATGGCTTTATTTTGTTGTGTTTAAAAAAAAAAGTAAGACTACTTGTTGGAAAACTATCACAACCAGAGAGTTATTTGTACATGACTCTCACGAAATCACTGCACTACAAATGGGAAGTAAAGAAGAAAACAAACGGGAATAATCGGAAATAAAAATGTAAATGCTGGAAACGCACAAAAGATTGAACAGGATCTGTGAGGGGGAAAAGGTAGCATAACATTCAGAATAGAAGCAATAAAAATCTACAAGGCAGAAGGAGGCTGTTTTGTTTATCACACCCGTGCCAGCTCTCTGAAAGAGCTAGCCAGTTAATCCAATTTCACTTTCTCCGTACCCTTGTAAAGTTTTCTTTTAAAATAAATAGTTATCCACTTCCCTTTTAAGAGCCATTATGCTTCCATCAGTGTTTCTGGTCGGGCATTCCATGGCCATCAACCCTGGGCGCTACAAAATAAATTCTCCTAAACCCTCCCGTCATTCATTCTGTTGGTGGCGTTATCTTAAATTTATGCCCTCAATTTATCCTAAATTGAGTTAACCCACTCAACCATTGGAAACAATTTGTCCCAATTTACCTGAACAAAACCACTCTCAATATTGCGCATCTCTATTGGATCACCTTTTAATCTTTTTGTTCTGACAAATCGAAGGGTCAGCACCTGAAACAAACATGACTTTCAGATGCTGTTCAAACTGCCAAGCATTTCTAGCAATTTGTCGTTCGTGTAGTTTGCAGTAAACACACACACACACACATTCTTGAACCGCTGCAGGCCGTGTGGTGAAGGTGCTCCCACAGTGCTGTTAGGGAGGGAGTTCCAGGATTTTGACCCAGCGACGATGAAGGATCGGCCGATATATTTCCAAGTCAGGATGGTGTGTGACTTGGAGGGGAACTTGGAGGTGGTGGTGTTCCCATGCACCCGCTGCCCTTGTCCTTCTAGGTGGTAGAGGTCGTGGGTTTGGGAGGTGCTGCCGAAGAAGCCTTGGCGAGTTGCTGCAGTGCATCTTGTAGATGGTGCACACTGCAGCCACGGTGCGCCGGTGGTGGAGGGAGTGAATGTTTAAGGTGGTGGATGGGGCGCCAATCAAGCGGGCTGCTTTGTCCTGGATGGTGTCGAGCTTCTCGAGTGTTGTTGGAGCTGCACTCATCCAGGCAAGTGGCGAGTATTCCATCACACTCCAGACTTGTGCCTTGTAGATGGTGGAAAGGCTTTGGGGAGTCAGGAGTTATGTACAGCGCACTGCACCACAGAAATGATGCAACACAGGGTTAGGCCCACAGTGCTGCTGTGTAGTGAGCTCCTGATCTGTTGGGAGATACGAGGAGGAAAACCAAAGCAAGTCAACGCTAAAACATTCTCAAGACCAACGTTCCCTTTAAGCTGTGGGGCAGCGCAGCGCTCGAGCTCCCAGGCAGCCAGTGATCAGGCTTTCAATTTCAAATTGAATGAGCCACGCGACCCAAAAAACAAATGACAGGCAACGTTGCTCAAAACACCTATTTAAGCCTGTTTAGAAATCACATCAGTGGGGGGTCTAGCAACGGATAGAACACAGAGCTCCTACCCCAATCTTTGACTGGAACTACCCTAAAATTATACCCAACAGCCTCAAGAAGGATGTGCCGCCCATTCATACATTCATTCTTCACACTCGACTTTATCCCACCCCCCCCACCAATTTGCGCTGGCGGCCAAAGCAACGTTGGCCAATGCGTGCCACAAATCACCAACGTACCGAAACTCCAAAAACCACTAGAAACTGCCAGATCGGAGACTTTCATCTCCTCTTTCGTCAGAGCAGGCTCTGCTGTTAGATTTCCACACACTGATTCAGCAAGATGTCATTTTCCTCCTCCCTCCCCTCATAGAGGCAAGCTACGTACAAAGAAATACAACGGGTTTTTAGAAAAGGAGTGGGAGGCACAAAATTATATGTGCCGATAATTATTAAAGCAAGGCAAAAAAAAAAAAGCAAGCAGGGATGGAAATTGCCAGTTAACAAGGAGCTGACTTACTTTCTAGCTTCAAGCTATGTTTTGCAGTAATTCCCCAACTTCAATCCCTTGATTCTTTCTCTACTTTCCTGCTGAATCTGAGCGTTTGAGGCCTGTTCCAGTTCTTCACTATACAACTAACGCACCTACACAAAAAGGGTGCAATTTATATTCCTTTTTTTAAAAAAAAGTTAAATTCGACTACTTTTAAGATTTCAATATTAAAGGCTTCCCTCCAATATCCTAGGGAGTAAAAAAAGGGGGGGCTGCATGAATAACATCTCCAGACCAAAAAAAAAAAAGGTCCAGCGTTAAGATTCTCAGCCCACGCTCGATTAGCAGATCCCAGCTGGGGTACTACAAGTGGCGAGAGCGCCCATAGCCAAGAGGGAAAGTGGGGAGAGGGACAGAAAGAAAAGACTTGCATTTATATAGCGCCCCTCTCGGCCTCAGGGCGTCCCAAAGCGTTTTACAGTACTTTTTGAAGTGCAATCACTCTTGTAATGTAGGAAACGCAGCAACCAATTTGCGCACAGCAAGCTCCCACAATATGATAATGACCAGATAATCTGTTTTAGTGATGTTGGTTGAGGGATAAATGTTGGACCAAGGCACTGGGGAGAGCTCCCCCACTGCGCTTCTTCAGAACAGTGCCACGGGATCTTTTACGTCCACCTGAGAGAGCAGACAGGGGCCTCGGTTTAACGTCTCCTCCGAAAGACGGCACCTCCGACAGTGCGGTGGCGCTCCCTCAGCACTGGCACTGGGAGCGTCAGCCTGGATTTCTGTGCTCAAGTCCCTGGAGTGGGGACTGTGAACCTTCTGACCCAGAGGCCAGAGTGCTGCCCACTGAGCCACAGCTGACACTAGAAAAAGGAGAAGTTTAGTCGGGTCCCGCACCTAATCAAAAGAAGAAGTAGTAAAAAAAAAAAAAGAAAAATGAATGGCTCCTGATCGCTATTTATTGCATGCAGGCATCCGGTGCAAACAGGCGCAGACTCAGCTGTGATGCTCCCATGATCAAATAGCTTGCCAACACTCACTGTTACCGCAAACAATAGCCAGGTGGGGCAAAGTAACTGGTACTCCCAAGAACGGTACACAAGCAAGAGTTAGCACTTTCGAGTGGGGGGGCGGGGGGGGGGGGGAAATAAGGGAAGAAAATGAAAAATAAATTCAACACTTGTAGCCAGTGAAAATTTTGGCAATTTTACAAACACATATTGAAAATCTTAGTTCCCGAGCAATCTTTTTTTTTTAAAGAAAGGGTGTTTGGAATGGCAGGAAGCAAATTTGCTCACGTCAAGCTCATTAATACTGCCTGGGCCTGCCAGGAGAGGCAGCAAGTTAAAGTGAGGAGCTATCCCAAAGGGAAAGAGCAGCTAAAACAAACACACGTTTGTGGCATTCATTGCGCTAAACTCCAAACTGGAAAAGTGCTGCTGGGATCTTTAAACAGGTGAGCCGCTCAGTGTCCAATTTTGGGTTGCATGAACCGAACATGACGAAAGCATTAATAATCTTTTTACAGCACTATTCTGCACATCAGGTGATCTTATTGAAACGTATAAGATATACTGAGGGGGCTCGACAAGATAGATGCAGAGAGGATGTTTCCCCTCGTGGGGAAATCTAGAACTCGGGGGCACAGTCTCAGAATAAAGGGGTCGCCCTTTTAGAACTGAGATGAGGAGGAATTTCTTCTCTCAGAGGGTCGTAAATCTGTGGAATTCTCTGCCCCAGAGAGCCGTGGAGGCTGGGTCATTAAATACATTTAAGGTGGAGATAGACAGATTTTTGCAAGACAAGGGAGTGAAGGGTTATGGGGAGCGGGCGGGGAAGTGGCTTTGAGCCCAAGATCAGCCATGATCTTATTGAATGGCGGAGCAGGCTCGAGGGGCCAAGTGGCCTATTCCTGCTCCTATTTCTCATGTTCTATAAGCTACACCGCTGTTTGCCTCAGTCAGCGTAAGCGATGCCGCATACACTGGGCAATCGGTGGGGGGGGGGGGGGGGGGGATCACAGCGGTGCAATTTAGAGATTTCTGGTACACTGATCAGATGTAGCGATCCTCTGGGATACTGGCCGAATCTATCACAGCAACTGTACGAGCTTTAACTGAGGCAACAGGCCAAACTTTGCTGCACCTTCATCGCGGTACTTCGCATTCAATTCTGGAGTAAAAATGTACGAAGGTGCCGTCCATTCAAAAATTGGACTCCTTAGACTAGATGCAGGAAGGATGTTTCCGATGGCTGGGGAGTCCAGAACCAGGGGTCATAAGAACATAAGAAATAGGAGCAGGAGTAGGCCAATCGGCCCCTCGAGCCTGCTCCGCCATTCAATAAGATCATGGCTGATCTGATCCTAACCGCCAATCCACTATCACAGAACCATCTCCTGAATCTAACAGAATTAGACACACAAAATAGGAGCAGGATCAGGCTACACGGCCCCTGGGCCCGCTCCGCTACCCACAGGGCCATGACCGATCCGAACCTAGACTCATGTCCAAATTGTTGCCCGCTCCCCGTAACCCTTAATTCCCTTTACTTCTAGGAAACTGTCTATTTCTGTTTTAAATTTATGTAATGATGTAGCTTCTACAGCTTTTTGGGGCAGCATATTCCATGGACCTACCACCCTCTGAGTGAAGTAGTTCCTCCTCATCTCAGTTTTGAAAGAGCAGCCCCTTATTCTAAGACTATGCCCCCTAGTTCTAGTTTCACCCATCATCGGGAACATCTTCCCCCACATCCACCCGATCCAACCCCTTCACAATCTTATATGTTTCAATAAGATCGCCTCTCATTCTTCTGAACTCCAATGAGTAGTCTAAGGATAAGGGGTAAGCCATTTAGGACTGAGATGAGGATGAATTTCTTCACCCAGAGAGTGGTGAACCTGTGGAATTCTCTACCACACAAGGCAGTTGAGGCCAGTTCATTAAATATATTCAAGAAGGAGTTGGATATATTTCTTAAGGCTAAAGGGATCAAGGGATCTGGGGAGACAGCAGGGACAGGGTACTGAATTTGGATGATCAGCCATGATCGCATTGAATGGCGGAGCAGGCTCGAGGGGCCAAATGGCCTACTCCTGCTCCTATCTTGTATGTTTCTATGTTAGACATACTTGCCTTGGAGGCGGTGCAACAGAGGTTCACTAGATTCATCTCTAGGATGAGAGGGCTGTCCTATGAGGAGAGATTGAGTAGATTGGGCTGATACTCTCTGGAGTTTAGAAGAATGAGAGGTGATCTCATTGAAACATATAAAATTCTGAGGGGGATTGACAGGGTAGATGCTGAGAGGTTGTTTCCCCTGGCTGGAGAGTCTAGAACTAGGGGGCACAGTCTCAGGATAAGGGGTCGGCCATTTAAGACTGAGATAAGGAGGAATTTCTTCACTCAAGAGGGCTGTGAATCTTTGGAATTCTCTGCCCCAGAGGGCTGTGAATGCTGAGTCTTTGAGTATATTCAAGGCTGAGAGCGATAGATTTTTGGATTCTAGGGGAATCAAGGGATATGGGGATCGGGCGGGAAAATGGTGTTGAGGTCGATGATCAGCCATGATCTTATTGAATGGCCTACTCCTGCTCCTAATTCTTATGTTCTTACAATGTTACCAAGTAACAGTAGATAATCTGAGTACTTGGGATATAGGTGTAAATAATTTACTCACCAAAATTAAGGAAAATGACTAAAAATGTTAGTGGCTCGCAGGTCTTCTGTGCATTGCTCACAGCGAGTCAGGCAAAATGCTATTTTATCGCAAGTGGGTATTGTCAGCAAAGTTTGACAGGGAAAGTGTTATGGGAAGCAGATTCAATAGTAACTTTCAAAAAAAGGTATTGGATATATACGCTTATAAAGGAAAAATTTGCAGGGCTATGGGGAAAGAGCAGGGGGGAGTGGGACTAATTAGAGAGCTCTTTCAAAGAGCCGGCACAGGCACGATGGGCCAAAGGGCCTCCTTCTTTGCTGTGATTCTCTGAGGAAGCAACTTGGACACTGAGGAGAAGTGCATTTTCAGTTTATAACTAGGCAACCTCCCTTGGCTGTGCTTAACAGTCAGTTAAAGAAAAACGCTTGCATTTCCATAGCGCCTTGCACGACCACCGGACATCCCAAAGCGCTTTACAGCCAATGAAGTACTTTTGAAGTGCAGTCGTTGTTGTAATGTAGGAAACGCGGCAGCCAATTTGCGCACAGCAAGCTCTCACAAACAGTAATGTGATAATGACCCAGATCATCTGATTTAGTGATGTTGATTGAGGTACAGCTCTTGAAGCAGTTGTCAAGGCCAACCACATTACAGGAAGGATGTGATTGCACTAGAGAGGGTACAGAGGAGATTTACAATGATGTTGCCTGGGCTGGGGAATTTTAGCTATGAGGGAAAGATTGGATCAGCTGGGGTTGTTTTCTTTGCAACAGAGGAGGCTGAGGGGAGACTTAATTGAGGTGTATAAAATTATGAAGGGCCTAGATAAATATTGGCCCCAGGACACCGGGGAGAACTCCCCCTGCTCTTCTTCGAAATAGTGCCACGAGGATCTCGGTTTAATGTCTCATCCGAAAGACGGCCCCTCCGACAGTGCAGCACTCCCTCAGTACTGCACTGGGATCATCAGCCTGGATTTTTGTGCTCAAGTCTTTGGAGCGGGACTTGAACCCACGACCTTCGGACTCGGGAGGCGAGAGGGCTACCAACCGAGTCGCTGGCCGACACAAAAATGATGTGTCTTTTACATTGCAACAGGCTTAGCGAGGTTACAGCGGTACCTCTGCAACAAGCGAGAACGACAGACAATATTGCCACTTGTTTTTTTTTTATATAAAAAGGGCCAAAATAGTAAGCTGGCAGTATTACAGGAAACTTTCTGGTATCCGGCACGGACGGGACCGACGTGGTGCCGGTTCAGCAACAATTCCGGATAACCAAACGCTATAGTGAAAGATACGGACCTTAGAGCTCCATATGAAGCAACAAACCCTGTTGCTTAGCAACAGCTTCAGAACAACGTCCACAAGTTGCAAGCGTCTCTGTAGCTTAGCAACAGCTGCAGCCAAACCCTTGCCTTCCTCAATTTGTTGCTGTGCAAGTAATAAAAGTTATAAAAAAGTTAGCTGAAACCGACTCCTGAATTTTGCCGGTTAACCGACATTTCCGGTTATTTAGGGGCCGGTTAAATCGAAAGTTTCCTGTACTCACTGATTTCAATGTACCAAGTGTCACAGTCGTTGACACACTGAAAAAAACCGCAAGAGATTTTTAAATGTATTATAGATAGCTTTGTCATTTAAACCGACATATAAACAACTTACCATGCAGAAGTGGAAGACCTTTTAAAGACAGCTCGGTCATAGTTCTCCTGAGATGATCCCAGTCTACAAAGATTTTAAAAAATTGCATCAGAATTTTTTTTATTTAAAAAAAAAAAATCTAATTGTCAAATTCCTGCAAACATGTTTTGAGGTTTGCGGTGAGGCAGCACAGCCATGAAAATTAACTTTACTGCAACACGCCCTGAGGGAGTCTCACTATCTGGACCACAGTTCGAGCAACAGTGTCCTTTCGCTTTCTCGCACCGTCAGAGGTACAGCTCTTGAAGCAGTTGTCAAGGCCAACCACATTACAGGAAGGATGTGATTGCACTAGAGAGGGTACAGAGGAGATTTACAATGATGGGGAATTTTAGCTATGAGGGAAAGATTGGATCGGCTGGGGTTGTTTTCTTTGCAACAGAGGAGGCTGAGGGGAGACCTAATTGAGGTGCATAAAATAATGAGGGGTGGAGATAGAGTGAATAGGAAGGACCTATTTCCCTTAGCAAAGAGGTCAATAACCAGGGGGCCATAGATTCAAAGTAATTGGTAGAAGGACTAGAGGGGAGTTGAGGAGAAAAATGTTCACCCAGAGGGTGGTGGGGGTCTGGAACTCACTGCCTGAAAGGGTGGTAGAGGCAGAAACCCTCATTACATTTAAAAAGTACTTGGATATGCACTTGAATATTTCTTAAGGTTAAAGGGATCAAGGGGTATGGGGAGAAAGCAGGGACCGGGTACTGAATTTGGATGATCAGCCATGATTTCATTAAATGGCAGAACAGGCTCGAGGGGCCGAATGGCCTACTCCTGCTCCTATCTTCTATGTTTCATATTTCTATGTAACCTACAGGGCTACAGACCAAGTGCGGGAGAGTGGGATTAGGCTGGGATAGCTCTTTTTCAGCCGGCACAGGCACGATGGGTCGAATGGCCTCCTGTGCCATAAATTTCTATGATTCTATGAAGGGTTAATGCAGAACTCAGGGAAGATTTAGCGCTCACTCTCTATATTAATTCTGCACCCCCCCTTTATATGTTGTAACCTTGTCAAAGCAGCACGTCTGATGATGTCACCAGCACGTCTGATGATGTCACCAGCACGTCTGATGATGTCACCAGCACGTCTGATGATGTCACCAGCACGCACTGCTTCAACAAAGGCATTTGGAAACAAGGGAAAGGCGTCCAGAAGCAAAATGTTAAAAGGTCCATCATTCTTTGTAATCACCGATTTGTAAAATGGATCCTGACGGCAAGTCTTCTAATTAAAAAAAAACTGCAAACTTATAATAATTCAGCTGAATATGTAAAAGTCAGGATTTTGTTCTCCTGAATCCTCAAATCTTCCTGAATTTCCCCCGTACTTTCTGCATAATAAAAATCTTGTTTGTTCCTTTCATTTAAAAAATGTCACACCTGCCCCCTGACCCCCTGCCGCCCCCCCCCCTTCTCCAGCTCTTGCTGGGGATGGTTCTATGGTTGCTAGTAGCCCTCCAATACTCCACCCAAACAGCTATTAATTCTTCGCATTGTGAGCCGAGAGAGTCGGCGGGCTGCTCCGACCGTGGGAAGCATCACAGTTGAACCCAATTACGTCCTGTCTGGTGTCCTGTACCTTGGGTGAAGTACTGAAGAGCAACAGGCACTTGTGGAACCATACCCCAGCATGAGTCAGCACCTACAGGAAAGGTAGGGAGAAAATTGAGGGACAAGATGTTTAAATCACAGTATGTACCATTTAGCACTTCTCTCTGGTAAACGGTCAGTAATTTCCACTGCTCCCAAACTTCAAAAGCCACACCAGGCCCCGTAACTTCCTTTTGCCAACCTCTCGCCTAAATCATTTACGATTCTGCTTCGCTCAACAACAAAGCACTAGAAGAGCTCGAAAGGTTCAATAAAATTTTAGTGCCTCTATCTTACGATAAAAGCCTAGTGGTAACTCTGGGTTCATTAACGACAGAAAAACGCAACGGTACAAAGAACGGGCGTAAGAACTAGGAGCGGGAGTCGGCCATACGGCCCCTCGAGCCTGCTCCGCCATTCAATCAGATCATGGCTGATCATCGACCTCAACTCCACTCTCCCGCCTGGTAAGCAGCGGCGGCCAGCGCAGTTTGGCAGGACAGGGATTGAACCCGTGGCGTTATTAGCACCACGCTCTAACCATCCGAGCTAACTGACCAGGGCAGGAAGCTGAAACCAGAGATTCAATCTCTGAAGCTCTTTAGAACTCAAGTGGACTGTCGCTCACTGCCAACCACCCTTTATTCTCTACTTATTGGAGGCGGTTGTCCAGTTTTCAACACATTTCCCCCATTAGTTGCAAACTGACGGATTCCATGACTGTACAGCTTCCTGATTGAATCCAATTACAGGAAACTCTCTTTTTACCGGCACCTAAATATCCGGAAATCTCTCTTAACCGGCAAAATTCAGGTAAGTTTTACTATATATTAGTGGCCGTGTAACCGGGGTTCCTGCACCTGTGGCCATGTAACCGGGACTCCTGCACCTGTGGCCGTGTAACCGGGACTCCTGCACCTGTGGCCGTGTAACCGGGACTCCTGCACCTGTGGCCGTGTAACCGGGGCTCCTGCACCTGTGGCCGTGTAACCGGGGCTCCTGCACCTGTGGCCGTGTAACCGGGACTCCTGCACCTGTGGCCGTGTAACCAGGGTTCCTGGATCTGTGGCCGTGTAACCAGGACTCCTGCACCTGTGGCCGTGTAACCGGGGTTCCTGGATCTGTGGCCGTGTAACCGGGACTCCTGCACCTGTGGCCGTGTACGGGGCTCTCGTACCTTGGTAAGTATACCTCTCTGTAATCCGGACCTTTTGATCAACCGGCACCACACCGGTCCCGGATAAAAAAAAGTTTCCTGTAGCTAGTTTTCAAAGCATTGTCACACAATTAGCAGGAAGCCTCGAAAAATGGAGTCCCCTTCCCCCTCCTCGATATTCTTCCCTCCTCTCCTCTCCAGAAGCTGATGATTCTTGCTAGGGTGAGATCCCAAGGGCAGCATCTTCCCTCCGATACCTCACCCAAAGGGCCATTTATCGTGCGAGAGATTGAACGGCGAGCGTCGGCAGGCTATTCGACTGCAGAGAACAACACAGCCAACCTGACCCTGCCCTCACTCAATCTCCAAACACTTTATAGCAATCTACAGCAGGAACCCTGGCCGACTTTCCCCTCTTCCTAACCCTCCAGGGTGCCAGGGACAACTGTGGCATCCCAGTCTAAGATCAGCTAATTCAGCAGAGAGATTGGACATGGGATCTTCCTGCTCTACATGGTTCAGAGATGGTTTCTTTAATCAATAGGAGGAGCACTGAATGAAGTTCCTTCAATACAGAATGACACAAATTCACTTTTTAAAAAAAATAAATGTATAAGAATTTGGGGAAGCAGCTCCAAATTCTTGCACATTTTGCCACTCTGATGTTCCTACTATTCTGTTTAATGATTTTTTTTATTCATTCACGGGATGTGGACATCATCGGCAAGGCCAGCATTTATTGGCCATCCCCAATTGCCCTTGAGAGTGTGGATGGTGAGCCGCCTTCTTGAATACAGTGGCTTGCGTTTCAGAGGGGCAGTTACGTGCTGGTGACATCAGAAGAGTCACATATCGGCCAGACCGGGTAAGGGCAGCAGATTTCCTTCCCTAAAAAAGGACATCAGTGAATCAGATGGGTTTTTAAAACGACAATCCGATAGTTTCATGGTCACCATTACTGATGCTGGCTTTTTTTTTTTTTAATTCCAGATTTATTTAATTGAATTCCCCAGCTGCCGTGGTGGGATTTGAACACATGTCTCTGGTTCATTAGTCCAGTAACTAAGCTACCGTACCCCCTTTCAGATGTTCCTTTCATTGGTAATTTTTTTCTAGTCCCAAATCAGCTCAGTGCAATCAAAGGTTCATTATTACTTCAAATATTTCACTTACATCTGGTTAAGTTCACCTGTTAAAGCCTGGTGTACACCATAGATTTTCAAAGTGGAGTCTGTGGATCCCTTAAAACAGCTTGTCGTTTTTAGTGTTAAGCAAACTGTGCCACCGTGAACCCAGTATCTGGAGAATTCTGCGCTCTGTATTTGTTGACTCGCAAGTACATAATGAAAACAGCAGCGTGATTTCCTTTGGGTAGTCAGCGCTGTTTTTTCCTGAAATTTCTGCAGTTGTCCCAGGAGAACGTTAACATTTGCAGCGAAAGTTTTGAAAATCGCAGGTGTACACAGTGCACCCAAGTAGAACGGATTATTCTGCGTGTTCACTTATTTGAAACAGTCTACAGTTGTTAGAGATTTTTAAAGTCTTACCACAAAGAAAAGGATGCCCATTCGAAGACAGTTCATTCATAGTTCTTCAGGGATAATCTGTCTCTACAAAGAAAAGCCCTGAAATATTACCTATTACAATGTAAATGTCTACACCCTAAAATAAAGCATTTTAAATAGCATCAAAAATATGGAACATCTTTACATTAGGTCTGCGAGAGAGGAAGACCAGCTCAGGTCTGTGCCCTCGGATGCAGTACTGTAGCAAACTCTGTCCTTATAAAACAGTGGCTACACATCAAAAGTACGTCATTGGCTGTGACATGAATCAGTCATTCATGAAAGAAAGACTTATGAAATAATACTGAGCGGCCTGCGGGTGGCGCTGTCCAGGGAGAGTATAAATACTCGGGCACGGGCCCAGCTTGCGCAGGACATTCTTAACAGGAACTAGTGAAGGACACAACTAGACCTCCATGTTGTAAAACAGTTGATTAAAGCGTTGTTTAATGCTTAGACCAAGTGCCAATAGTTTTCTTACGTCAGGCTGTAAAGCTCTTTGGGACGTCCTGAGGTTGTGAAAGGTACTGCTTAATTAGCACCCCATCCGCCACTTTAAACATTCATTCCCTCCACCACCAGCAGCTCGCCGAGGCTTCTTCAGCAGCACCTCCCAAACCCGCGACCTCTACCACCTAGAAGGACAAGGGCAGCAGGCGCATGGGAACATCATCACCTCCAAGTTTCCCCTCCAAGTCACACACCGTCCTGACTTAGAAATATACCGGCCGTTCCTTCATCGTCGCTGGGTCAAAATCCTGGAACTCCCTCCCTAACAGCACTGTGGGAGCAACTTCACCACACGGACTGCAGCGGTTCAAGAAGGCGGCTCACCACCACCTTCTCAAGGGGGATTGGCAATAAATGCTGGCCTTGCCAGCGATGCCCACATCCCATAAACAAATAAAAATATGTATATATAAATGCAAGTCTTTAAAAGTCATAATGCACAACGTATTATTCTGCTCCTACGGTGCAGTTGTCTCACATTAAGGCACAAAGACAAATTGCTACTGAAGTAAACACTGCCTCAGGTGTAACAGAGTTGAATTATCATTTGACAAGAAAACTTATTGGAAAGTGGTTGTGAATTTCAGGCTCCAGGTCAGAAGCATTAAGTGATTGGGTTTCTTTCTTTGTAAGACTGATCTGCAACTGGGACACAGTGTGATGTCCGGGGTATGATGAACAAATCAAGTGCACATGTACTGCTAACATTATATTACTTATGGGCCTCCCGTTGGCGTTATTCATGGTAAGTAAGAAGAACCTGCGTTAGACTTTTGACTAATACAGGTAGACTATCTTTTATCCGCACTTCTGAAAACCGAAAGTTTTTTTGTGGAGCGTAAGTCGTGCGCACGACATAACCCGAGTGGCGCCAAACATGACCCGACGCGGCCGATGCGTTTCTGACCTGATTTGCGGGCCAGCTTAGCGTAGGAGTCAGCCGATATCCGGCTTTCCCACAACTGGCAGCGGCAGTCGAGCCCCAGACCCCCGCTAAGTCAAGGAATTCAGATACGGAGCAGGGGGAGCTGTAAACAGACTGGGAGCAGCAGCACAGAGAAGCAGGAAGGGGAATGAGACACGGAGCAGTCGCAAGAGGTAGCCTGAACTTTTAAAATTTATATTAAATACAAATACTAATTACCAAATTAATTTAATGTTCAGAGATTCCCAGTCTGAAATAATACCTTCTGAAATCCGAAAATTTCCGAAAACCGAAACACAGCTGGTCCCAAGGTTTTCGGATAAGGGATAGTCTACCTGTAGTACTAAAAGTCTCAAAACCTTAAAGGATTATTATTTGTAGACGCACATTACACCCCAGGTTTACAAGACACCTGTGCATCAAGTAGTACAACTAATATATCACTATATTTTACGATAAATATGTTTTGTGATCATAGGAGCAGGAGGAGGCCATTCAGCCCCTCGAGCCTGTTCCACCATTCAGTGAGATCGTGGCTGATCTGCGACCTAACTCCACAAACCCGCCTTTGCCCCACATCCCTCAATACCTTTGGTTAACAAAAATCTATCAATCTCAGATTTAAAATTAACAATTGGCCCAGCATCACTTGCCGTTAGCGGAAGAGAGTTCCAAACTTCTACCACCCTTTGTGTGTAGAAGTGTTTCCTAATTTCACTCCTGAAAGGTCTGGCTCTAATTTTTAGACTATGCCCCCTCGTCCTAGACTCCCCAACCAGCGGAAATAGTTTCTCTCTATCGACCCTATCTGTTCCCCTTAATACCTTGAAAACTTACATCAGATCACCCCTTAACCGTCTAAATTCCAGGAAGACAACCCTAATTTGTGCAATCGTTCCTCGTAATTTAACCCTTGGTGCCCGGGTATCATTGTGATCACCATTAGACTAATGTACGTTTGCTGACAATTTGTTAAATGTCGTGGAAGTCCACAATGAAAAGTAGTAACAAGTTACACAGGACCTCAAAGAAAAGGATTTTGCTACACCGTGCCCTATATTTAGTTTTGAATATTTATTAAAATAACCAGGTTCCCTTCTTAGTTCTGCAACTTACAGACTAGATCATAGGTTTCCTTCCCATCTTTGCCGAGTTGCCTCATCTCGTTTGGGCCATCAACATTGTCTCAGTGCTCGTCAGTAATTGGGGGGGGGGGGGGGGGGGGGCGGGGTAGGGGAAGGAAATTAGTCAGAGTTCCTGCTCCTGATCGCTGTGCAACAACCCCTGTTGAAAAGTGCGTGTGTGGATTCCAATTCAGGACAGCGTGGTGCTTAGCTGCGATGCCGTACTTTTACCATCTTGCTGCAGTTGTACAGGGCCTTGGTAAGACCACACCTTGAGTATTGTGTGCAGTTTTGGTCGCCTTATCTGAGGAAGGATGTTCTTGCCATGGAGGGAGTGCAGCGAAGATTCACCAGGCTGATGCCTGGGATGGCAGGAATGACGTATGAGGAGAGATTGGGTCGATTGGGCTTATATTCGCTGGAGTTTAGAAGAATGAGAGGGGATCTCATTAAAACTTATAAAATTCTAACAGGACTAGGCAGACTAGATGCAGGAAGGATGTTCCCGATGGTCGGGGAGTCCAGAACCAGGGGTCACAGTCTAAGGATAAGGGGTAAGCCATTTAGGACTGAGATGAGGAGGAATTTCTTCACCCAGAGAATGGTGAACCTGTGGAATTCTCTACCACAGAAGGCAGTTGAGGCCAATTCATTAAATATATTCAAGAAGGAGTTAGATATATTTCTTAAGGCTAAAGGGATCAAGGGATATGGGGAGAAAGCAGGGACAGGGTACTGAATTTGGATGATCAGGCATGATCTCATTCAATGGCGGAACGGGCTCGAGGGGCCGAATGGCCTACTCCTGCTCCTATCTTCTATGTATGTTTACCCCAGCCGAATAGTCTGACCACACTCTCTGTCTGTGCTCACACAGCTACCTGTGCGAGGTGTCAAAGCACAATTAGTGCCGATATACTTGCACGAGTCGGCATCTTCGAGAGGGGAGAAGAATCCTGGAGAAAGCGTCTACTTCAGCGCCAGTATTAGCTACAACGTGGGAACACAAACAAAGACAATCGACAATGCAGCGCAGCATCACAAGTGACAGCTTTCCATTTCTTCGTGTTGCCTAAGAACTCCCAACACTCAATAATAAATGAAGGTTAATGAGTACAGTGGCCTTTTTTTTGGAAACTTGGAAATTATTGGCTGTGAATAAGGACCATAATTCTGAGTTGATTTAAAACTCTCGTTCTTCATCCATATCCTCCAATTCGATAAATTTGATATCATTTAGTCCCGACTCAGCCAATACTGTCCCACTTTTACGACAATTTCTATAAGGAAAAACTCATTTCAACAGCAACTCTCGGCCACGTGGCCTCTACTGCCGAGAAGGACAAGAGCAGCACGGTCACGGAAACACCAGAAAGTCGGACTTCCCATCAGAGGCATGACGGTGCATAACAGTTTGCTGATCCTTCGTCGTCGGCCGTGGCTCAGTGCGCAGCACCCTCGCCTCGGAGTCAGAAGGTTGTGGGTTCAAGTCCCCACTCCAGAGACTTGAGCACAAAAAGTTAGGCTGACGCTCCCAGCACAGCGTCGAGGGAGTACTGCACTGTCGGAGGTGCCGTCTTTCAGATGAGACGTTAAACCGAGGCCCCGTCTGCTCTCTCAGGTGGATGTAAAAGATCCCATGGCCACTATTGTGAAGAAGAGCAGGGGGGAGTTCTCCCCAGTGTCCTGGGGCCAATATTTATCCCTCAACCAACATCACGAGCACAGATGATCTGGTCATTATCACACGGCTGTTTGTGGGAGCTTGCTGTGCGCAAATTGCCGCGTTTCCCACATTACAACAGTGACTACACTTTAAAAAAGTACTTCATTGGCTGTAAAGCGCTTTGGGGCGTCCAACGGTCGTGAAAGGCGCTCGAGAAATGCAAGCCTTGCTTTCCTTTTTCTCTATTGGGTCAAAATCCTGGAATTCCCCACACAGCACCATCACCACGGGAACTGCAGTCCAAGGAGCAGATTCACCATCACTTGCTGCATCGTAAAGGTTTTTATTTTGTCATTTATCGGAACATCTGGCGAGGAGAGGAACATAACTGCATCCGCGGTGAAAGTCACCAAGGCCCAGCTTCGATCCCTTGGTCTGTGCCAAGTCAACTGACCTTATCTGGGACAGCAATGGGAGGAGCTTTGAAGTTGGGAGCGAGGAGGAGACTTTAGCAACGGTTCCCATTCCGAGCCGGCCAAGGGCAGAGTCAGGCTCGGCTTTCGATTCTCCCTTCCCCCCACCAATCAATCAATTAGCTTGCCAACACTCGCTGTCAAGGCTCACTCATGTAGGGTGGCAGCTTGACTGAGGCACCGGAAGGTGGTTGGCACCTGTGGAGCTGTATCCTAGAATCGGCAACTTCAGGGAGAAAAACAGAAATAGAAAGACACTTATCAAGGCGAGACCTCGGATTATCGCCTTAAAATTAAAACCACACGAAAGAGAGGAATTTTTTTTGCATAAATATTAACATAGAAACATAGAAGATAGGAGCAGTAGGCCATTCAGCCCCTCGAGCCTGCTCCGCCATTCAATGAGATCATGGCTGATCATCCAAATTCAGTACCCTGTCCCTGCCTTCTCCCCATATCCCTTGATCCCGTTAGCCTTAAGAAATATATCCAACTCCTTCTTGAATATATTTAATGAATTGGCCTCCACCGCCCTCTGTGGCAGAGAATTCCACAGGTTCACCACTCTCTGGGTGAAGAAATTCCTCCTCATCTCAGTCCTAAATGGCTTACCCCTTATCCTTAGACTGTGACCCCTGGTTCTGGACTCCCCTGCCATCGGGAACATCCTTCCTGCATCTAGTCTGTCCAGTCCTGTTAGAATTTTATAAGTTTCAGTGAGATCCCCTCTCATTCTTCTAAACTCTAGCGAATATAAGCCCAATCGACCCAATCTCTCCTCATACGTCATTCCTGCCATCCCAGGTATCAGCCTGGTGAATCTTCGCTGCACTCCTTCCATGGCAAGAACATCCTTCCTCAGATAACTTCTGACAAGTTAAAACACCAGTTTCTAGTTAAAAGGTTGCAGCTAAAATGATTGGTGCCAACGAATGGAATTAGTAATCACGGGGAGAGAAAAATAAAAAAATCACAGGCAGATTTCAGAAAAATCATCTCGTCAGCAAGTAGACGTGAAAATCAAGAAACATTATTAATGGGGACAGACCACACAAGATAGATATGGCTGAGGAAGGCCATTCAGCCCATCCATCTAGAAAGACCCTAGAGTCACCCATCATGGCATCCAACCCTTTAAGTTACACTGCAGCTACACAAAGCCCTGGTTAGACCACGCCTGGAGCACGGTGAGCAGTTCCGGGCATCGCGCCTTAGGAAGGATATATTGGCCTTGGAGGGAGTGCAGCGTAGGTTTACCAGAATGATACCCGGACTTCAAGGGTTAAGTTATGAGGAGAGATTACACAAACTAGGGTTATATTCCCTAGAATTTAGAAGGTTAAGGGGTGATTTGATCGAAGTTCTCAAGATGTTAAGGGGAACAGATAGGGTAGATAGAGAGAAACTATTTCCGCTGGTTGGGGATTCTAGGACTAGGGGGCATAGTCTAAAAATTAGAGCCAGACCTTTCAGGAAAAACTTCTACACACAAAGGGTGGTAGAAGTTTGGAACTCTCTTCCGCAAACAGCAACTGGTGCTGGATCAATTGTTAATTTTAAATTGGAGATTGTTAGCTTTTTGTTAACCAAAGGTATTAAGGGATATGGGCCAAAGGCGGGTATATGGAGTTAAGTCGTAGACCACCCATGATCTCATCGAATAGCGGAACAGGCTCGAGGGGCTGAATGGCCTCCTCCTGTTCCTAAATGATTCCAAAGTTGTCACCTCTACTAACTCATCTGAAAGAATATTCCAAGTGTTCATTGCTGTGTGAAGACATCAGTCTTGCATTTTCCTAATTTTACCCCTATCTCTTGGTCTTACTAACATGGTTTAGTTTTAAGTAGAGAAATAGAACATTTATAACAAATGGAATAAAAAATGAAAGTCACTATATATACACACACGTGTATATATATACACGCGCGCGCACACGCATATACACGCGCACACGCATATACACGCGCACGCACATACACGCGTACACATGCATGCACACGCATACGCGCACACGCATATACACGCGCGCGCACACACGTGCACACGCATATGCACACACATACACGCGCACACGCATATGCGCACACGCATACACGCGCACACGCATATGCGCACACGCATACACACGCGCACACGCATATGCGCACACGCATGCGCACACATATGCACACACACATATGCGCACACGCGCACACGCATATGCGCACACGTGCACACGCGCGCACACGCATATACACGCGCACACGCATACACGCGCGCACACACATATACACACGCGCACACGCATATACACACATACACGCGCGTGCATGCATGCATATATATACACGCACATTTACACTTGCACACGCATATATTTACGCACACACATTTACACACGCATATGCACACATTTACACGCACACATTTACACACGCATACGCACACATGTATCAATCTCACAGAAACTTAGATTTCAGTTTAGATTATAAACATTTTGTGGGAAAAAGTGACTGGTGTTTTGGTGTCAGATCCTGACTACAGCAGAATGACTGAAATATTTAGAAAGTTGATGGGAGAGCGAGAGAGAGACACACACACACACAGGGAAGGATGCAACAGAACCGTCATGTCACCCTTACCTATTTTCCTCTCAGGTTGCAACTATGATCAAGTTTTCAAGTGGGGCCAAAAAAAATTAAAAATTGCTTTAAAAAAAAAAATTAGCAGACACTGCAACTGAGGTGGGGGGGGCGGAAAGCACTTTGTTTTAGAGCAAACTAAATGCACACTTTTTGTTTTTGTTGCCAAAATGGGTTAGAAATAAAAGATTTGCAATGTTAAAAGGGGGGAATAATAAGCAGCATTAGGAAAAAAGGTTTTGCCAGCCCAACCCAGCCTCTCACCTTCTGTAGTTTCTGGGTTAAACTAGCTGTAGCTCAGCTCAGCTCCTTCCTTCCTCTTCATCCCCCTCAAAAAACAAAAACACAACAACAAGAGCAGCTTTTATAAAACTCGAATCACAACTTATTTTCACAAATCACAAGCGGGGACAAACCAGCAGCCTTCGTTTCAACCCTCAGCACCAACCAGCAAGACACAAGAGGAAAAAAAAAAAATTACCAGCAGGCGATCGGCGCGGACGGCTACTAAAAAGCTGGAGGGGGGTTTTGCGCATGCGCGGGGGCTGGGGCTGGAGGCGAAGGACCCCTCCCCCGGTTGGACGGTTGGTACGGAAGCCGGTGGGCGCAGCGAGTGCGGATTGCGACAAAAGCGGTTCGCGCAGGCGCAAATCCACCCCCCCCCCCCAATCTCCCCGCGGCCGCCCGGTTGGTACGGAAGCCGGGGAGCGGGCGAGTGCGGATTGCGCCAAAAGCGGTTCGCGCAGGCGCACTGGTCCCTCCCAGCCCCGTCCGTCCTTCGCGCCCGCCCGGTTGGTTGGACGGTTGGTACGGAAGCCGGTGGGCGCAGTGAGTGCGGATTGCGCCAAAGGTGATACGAGGCGAAGAGAGAGAAACTCGCAGGGAGAAGAAGGTGGCTGGCGTCGTCCACGTCTTTCGCAAAAGGGAAAGGATGAGTTTGGATAAAGCAGAGCTCTGCGAGAGTCTGTTACTATGGGTGAGATTTTCTATAAACACTTTCCCCTTGCTTATTTAACTCTTCCTTCCACCTCCCCTTCCCCCTTCACTCTCTCGCAGTTGTTTGCAGGTTGGCTTTGAGGTGTTGGGAAGAAGGACAACTTCCATCAAGCTCCATCTGCAGGGAGGCTCCTGACTGCAAATCTCCACTCAAAACAACAGCAGCAGCAGCAGGGAAATGCTTCAAACCCCAACCCCAGTCAACAGCAGCAGGGAAATGCTTCAAACCCTAACCCCAAAAGATTATTGCTTAAGATAAAAAATCACAGGATTGGGGGTAATATCCTGGCATGGATAGAGGATTGGCTATCTAACAGAAGGCAGAGAGTTGGGATAAATGGTTCATTCTCAGACTGGCAATCAGTAACTAGTGGTGTTCCGCAGGGGTCAGTGCTGGGTCCCCAACTCTTTACAATCTATATTAACGATTTGGAGGAGGGGACCGAGTGTAACATATCAAAGTTTGCAGATGATACTAAGATGGGAGGGAAAGTAGTGAGTGAGGAGGGCATAAAAAACCTGCAAGGGGACATCGACAGGCAGAGATTTGGCAGATGGAATACAATACTGGAAAGTGTGAGGTTATGCACTTTGGCAGGAAAAATCGTAGAGCAAGTTATTATCTTAATGGCAAGAAACTGGAAAGTACTGAAGTACAAAGGGATCTGGGGGTCCTGGTGCACGAAACTCAAAAGGTTAGTATGCAGGTGCAGCAAGTGATTAAGAAGGCCAATGGAATGTTGGCTTTCATTGCTGGGGGATAGAATATAAAAATAGGGAGGTATTGCTTCAGTTGTACAAGGTATTGGTGAGACCGCACCTGGAATACTGCGTACAGTTTTGGTGTCCATACTTAAGAAAGGACATACTTGCTCTCGAGTCAGTACAAAGAAGGTTCACTCGGTTAATCCCGGGGATGAGGGGATGGACATATGAGGAGAGGTTGAGTAGATTGGGACTCTACTCATTGGAGTTCAGAAGAATGAGAGGCGATCTTATTGAAACATATAAGATTGTGAAGGGGTTGGATCGGGTGGATGCAGGGAGGATGTTCCCGATGATGGGTGAAACTAGAACTAGGGGGCATAGTCTTAGAATAAGGGGCTGCTCTTTCAAAACTGAGATGAGGAGGAACTACTTCACTCAGAGGGTGGTAGGTCCATGGAATATGCTGCCCCAAAAAGCTGTAGAAGCTACATCATTACATAAATTTAAAACAGAAATAGACAAGTTTCCTAGAAGTAAAGGGAATTAAGGGTTACGGGGAGTGGGCAGGAATTTGGACATGAGTCTAGGTTCGGATCGGTCATGGCCCTGTGGGTAGCGGAGCGGGCCCAGGGGCCGTGTAGCCTGATCCTGCTCCTGTTTCGTGTGTCTAATGCTGTTAGATTCAGGAGATAGTCCTGTCATAGTGGATTGGCGGTTAGGATCAGATCAGCCATGATCTTATTGAATGGCGGAGCAGGCTCGAGGGGCCGATTGGCCTACTCCTGCTCCTATTTCTTATGTTCTTATGTTCAGTCAACAACAGCAGGGAAATGCTTCAAACCCTAACCCCAGTCAACAACAACAGGGAAATGCTTCAAACCCCAACCCCAGTCAACAACAGCAGGGAAATGCTTCAAACCCCAACCCCAGTCAACAACAGCAGGGAAATGCTTCAATCCCTAACCCAGTCAACAACAGCAGCAGGGAAATGCTTCAAACCCTAACCCCAGTCAAAGTAACAGCAGGGAAATGCTTCAATCCCTAACCCAGTCAACAACAGCAGCAGGGAAATGCTTCAAACCCTAACCCCAGTCAACAACAGCAGGGAAATGCTTCAGACCCTAACCCCAGTCAACAACAGGAGGAAGAGGATACTGGCATAGACCTAGTGAAGGAGGAGGCAGTGGAGACACTTGATAGGATAAAAAATTGATGAAGAGGTTTTTAGGAAGGCTGGCTGTACTTAAAGTAGATGAGTCACCAGGAGCGAATGGGATGCATCCTAGGATGCTGCGGGAGGAAATCGCGGAGGTACTGGCCATAGGATTACATCGGATATACGGCACAGAAACAGGCCATTTGGCCCAACCAGTCCGTGCCAGCGTTTATGCTCCACTCGAGCCTCCTCCCGTCTTTCCTCATCTAACTATCAGCGTAACCCTCTATTCCCTTCTCCCTCATATGCTTGTCCAGCCTCCCCTTAAATGTATCTATACTATTCGCCTCAACCACTCCCTGTGGTAGTGAGTTCCACATTCTCACCACTCTCTGGGTAAAGAAATTTCTCCTGAATTCCCTATTGGATTTCTTGGTGACTATCTTATATTGATGGCCTCTAGTTATGCTCTTCCCCCACAAGTGGAAACATTCTCTCGCTATCCACTCTATCAAAATTTTTCATCATTTTAAAGACCTCTATTAGGTCACCCCTCAGCCTTTTTTCAAGAGAAAAGAGACCCAGCCTGTTCATCCTTTCCTCCTTGGATATGGAGCGAGGGGGGGGGGGGTGCCAGAGGACTGGAGAATTGCAAATGTTACACCCTTGTTCAAAAAAAGGGTGTAACGATAAACCCAGCAACTACAGGCCAGTCAGTTTAACCTCGGTGGTGGGGAAGCTTTTAGAAACAGTAATCGGGGACAAAATTAACAGTCACTTGGACAAGTGTTAATTAAGGAAAGCCAGCATAGATTTTTTTAAAGGCAAATCGTGTTTGACTAACTTGCTTGAGTTCTTTGATGAGGTAACAGAGAGGGTTGATGAGGGTGATGCGGTTTACAGTTCATTATTTTTTCCCTTTCTTGTTTAAGTGGTCTTCCCCCAACCTGCCCCAGCTCTTTGTTCCTTCTTCGAAGCTTCCCTGGAATATCTTCCCGTTATACCTGGATCATTAACATTTCTTTATTCCCAACGATCCGGAGTGTTTCCAGCATTTTTCTCGTTTTCTGTTTGATTTCTAGCTTGTGCAGTATGCTGCGAAAGTTTGTTTGGAAGTTGGTCTAAATATACTTTTACAAACAAAAATGTTTAGTTGTATAACGACCCTTTATGTTTTTAAGGAAGATGAACTGGTTGCTTGGAAAAGAGAAATATTAAAAAGTATGAAGAGTGTGGAGGATGGTGCGATTAGTTTAGAAGGCTCTTGGTACAGACTTGATGAGCTAAACCTGCCTCTTTCTGCCTGTGATGTTCTCTGATTCTATGAATGAGCGGTTTGTCTGATATATAAGGCATTTGATTGTGTTTATGTAGAGAGCGATTTAAATATCTTATGATGGAAGTGAGAGATTTTTGAAAGGGGTTGGACATTACAGATTAAATCTTGCATGCTGAATTTACAATTTGGGGATAACTTTTTTTAAATTAATAAGTTCTGGCGATGAGTGTTCTAGATGATGGGGCCTCGGATGTGAAGCTGGAGACCAGCGAAGTGAAGTTTGCAGGCATTCCTGAGCTTAATCTGGGCTGACGTTTTCAATTCAATTCAATTTTATTTGTCATATATGCAGCAGACGTGTGTACTGCACAATGAAATGTTGATTTTTACGAGTCCTCCCAACATTGGAATAAATATGGCATAGCAATGATAAAAATACTAATAGAAATACAGTAATAATAAATAAGACAACAGTAATAAATTATTCGTTCATGAGTCTTATGGCCTGGGGGTAGAAGCTGTTTCGAAACCTGCTGGTACGAGACCGTATACTTCGGTATCTCTTACCGGACGGGAGCAGGGCGAAGAGGTTGTGGCTGGGGTGGCTCGCGTCTTTGATGATTCTCAGGGCCTTCCCCCGGCACCTCTCGGGGTAGATATCCTGCACAGCAGGTAGTTTAATTCCTATAGTATGTTGTGCAGCTTTCACCACCATCTGTAGAGCCTTGCGGTCTGTGGCGGTGCAGTTGCCATTACCAGGTAGTGATGCAGCCGGACAGTGCACTACTGCGCGAGTGTTGCACCCTCACGGATGCTATCCTTCAGATGGGACGTTAACCCAAGGCCTTGGCTGCCTGATCTGATTCAAGCATGTCATTGTACTGTGGGAAGCAGCTTCGCGAGTTCACCCGACCTTTTCGCTAATATTCCTCCCTCAACCAAAGACACCAGCTGAACAAAAAACAGTCTGGTCATTTGTCTTATCGCTGTTTGTGGGATCGTGCCGTACAAAGTGTTGCCCCAACCTCCAAAACGGGCAGTGGAAGTAAGAAGGCTGAAAAATATATCTAAAGAATTTTACACCTGAATAAATGTAATGCTACCACTTTGAGTGGTTGAGGCGAATTGCATCGATGTCTTTAAGGGGAAGCTAGATAAATGCATGAGGGAGAAAGGAATAGGAGGATATGTTGGGGTGAGATAAAGTAAGGTGGGGGGAGCCTCGTGTGGAGTACAAACACCGGCATACACCAGTTGGGCCGAGTGGCTTGTTTTTGTGTGCTGTAAACACGATGCAAGGATCGGCTTGTCTCTGTTGGCTGCACTTTAACCTCTGATTCAGCAGCTTCTAGATTCAAGCCCCACGTTGGAACTCGAGCTCATAGTCTAGGCTGACGCTTCCGTTCCGCATTGAGGGAGTTCTACATTGTCGGAAATGCAGCCCTCCCGAGGCCCCATCTGCCCGGTCCGAAGGTTTAGGCGGCTGTTAAAGATCCTGTCGCACTGTTTGTTTGAAGAATCGGAACTGGGAGTTCTCCCGGTATTCTGGCCAGCATCCTCTTCCTACCAGTAAAACGGCCGAACTGGTGATCCATGTGGGATATTACTAAGTGCAACTTAGCTGTCATGTTTGCCTACATAAGTGACTGCACTTATTTATGGAGCATTCGGGACATGATGAGGTGCTAGGCTGATGCATTTTCCCCTCTTTTTTAAGCAATAAAAATTTGACTTATTAAACCACTGAGTTCATGTTTAAGGCAGAAATATTGTCTTTTTTTTAAAAAAAACACAAATGACCGTCATAAATGAGCACATTTATACGTGCATTGAACGCTCAAAATGGCTGTTGGCTGAAGTTCTGTCTTTGTCGCTGTTTTTTCGTGTGTGCGCGCTGGATGTTTCTACTGCATGTACGGAGATGGTGCAACAATTTTGCTGGCAACTTTTCATTTTAATCTTCTCCCCATCCCTTTTCTTCCCCCCCCAGACAGCCTGCAGGGGAAGCGCCACTCTGTCGTGTTGGGGCCTCTACTATTTTCTTAGTTTACAGTGGGAGAACTCCCTGCTCAAATTCAAATCGTGTTGTGCAATCGCGAACATCCTGTCCGAGCCAGCAGAAGAGGTAGATAAGAGACTTGGGCTAGTGTCCAGTCCAAAGGGTGACGTTTGCAGTAATCACTACTGCACTGAGGCATCAGCCTACATTTTATGCTCCAGTTCTGGAGTGGGCTTTGAACCCACAGGCTTCGTAACAGAGTCTGCAGCATTAGAGAAACTGTGATTCAAAAATGTAAGCTTTCTGAACTTCCTGCTTTCTTTCTCTCTGGTATAACATTGTATCCCTGTCACCTCTTAGCTCCAGACATTTCACGTGCCATCGCCCTGCACCACCAAACAGCAGCTGACCAGTGGAGTTGCAATCGCTCTGGTCCTTAACCATATGTAAGTTGTCGGGGAAGTTTTGGTTGTATTTCTTAAGGCTAATGGGATCAAGGGATATGGGGAGAAAGCAGGGACCGGGTACTGAAATTAGATGATCAACCTATGGATTAATGCTGAGAACTTCATCATTACTATGTAGTTACTTGAGAATGAGTTACAAGGTTGTCACTGGGTTTGGGCAATGCTAAAAATGGTTTTATCTGAGGAAGGATGTTCTTGCCATGGAGGGCGTTCAGCGAAGATTCACCAGGGATGGCAGGAATGACGTATGAAGAGAGATTGGGTCGATTGGGCTTGTACTCGCTGGAGTTTAGAAGAATGAGAGGGGATCTTATTGAAACTTTTAAAATTCTGACAGGACTGGACAGACTAGATGCAGGAAGGATATTCCTGATGGCGGGCGAGTCCAGATCCAGGGGTCACAGTCTAAGGATAAGGGGTAAGCCATTTAGGACAGAAATGAGGAGGAATTTCTTCACCCAGAGAGTGGTGAACCTGTGGAATTCTCTACCACAGAAGGCAGTGGAGGCCAATTCATTAAATATATTCAAGAAGGAGTTGGATATATTTCTTAAGGCTAAAGGGATCAAGGGGTATGGGGAGAAAGCAGGGACAGGGTACTGAATTTGGATGATCAGCCATGATCGCATTGAATGGCGGAGCAGGCTCGAGGGGCCGATTGGCCTACTCCTGCTCCTATCTTCTATGTTTCTATAAATGGCATCTGAACCATGAAGATTTATACCCCATTTATATTGAAACTGTTGACTCTCGCCTGTCCTTGCACACAAGCAGTAAACACCTGCAGTGTTCAGGTAATGCAGGGTTAGAGGGTGAAGGAATAATTGAACAAGGATGTAATTCTGTCCTTTTATATTTCCATTATGAATTTCTGTGTCTGCACTTGCAATGGAAGCTGCCTGTACACTTGTCACACTGCAGTCCTTCCACTGCCAGGAGGGTGTAATTATCTGTAGATATCTGCGCTCCTTTAATTCTGGCCCCTTAAGCATCCCCGATTTTAATCGCTCCACCATTAGAGGCCGTGCCTTCAGCTGCCTGGGCCCCAAGTTCTGGAATTCCCTCCCGAAACCCCTCCGCCTCTCTCTCGTCCTTTAAGACGCATCTTAAAACCTACCTCTTTGACCAAGCTTTTGGTCACCTGTCCTAATATCTCCTTATGTGGCTCGGTGTCAAATTTTGTTTATAACCCTCCTGTGAAGCGCCTTGGAACGTTTTACTACATTAAAGGTGCTATCTAAATGCAAGTTGTTGTTAGTTTTCCACGCCATTATAAATGTGGACACAGGAATTTGTAATGGAAAACGTTGACAGGAAATGTGCACATAAATAAGATTTTTAATATATTAATTTGTCTCCGGAGGCAGCATTAGAATAGAAGTGGGATCCTTTTCCCGATTTCCGAGATACAGAGTACAGGAAACTCTCTTTTAACCGGCACCTAAATAACCGGAAATCTCTGTTAACCGGCAAAATTCAGGAGTAGGTTCAGGTAAGTTTTACTTCATATTAGTGGCAGTTCCTGGATCTGTGGCCGTGTAACTGGGGTTCGTGCACTTGTTGCTAAGCAGCAGGGACGCTTGGTCTGTGGCTGGAGTTCCTGCACATGTTGCTAAGCAACAGGGAAGCCTGGATTTGTTGCTGTGTACGGAGCTCTCGTACCTTTTAACTATACCTCTCTGTAATCCGGACTTTTTGATAAACCGGCGTCCCGTTGGTGCCGGATAATAAAGAGTTTCCTGTACCACATCCTGAAATGATTTTGCTGCCATCTCCTGCGGGCAGACTGTTGCCAGTGGGAAAGGCAAATGGCCACTGGTGCCCACCATTCTACTCTGGTCGAGGGTAGATTAAACTCTCGGCACACCCATACAGGTGAGCCGTACAGTTTCCCCCCCCCCCCCCCCCGCCGCCCTCCGTCTGACATTAGCGAATGTATGAAACCACAATAGTACTTGGAACAAATAAACACAGGTTACCTTTAGCGTGCACAGTTGTCCCCACATTCACTCTCGAGGCTACTCCATAATATAAAATGTGAATTTGGAGCATACAAAGCTGTATTATCCAGTCATGCATTTGCTCTGTGCGGCCACAGGTGGCAATTTGGAAAGTGATGCCAGCACAAAGTAGCCATTTTAAATCTGCTTACTAAGTGAAAATGGCAACCTTGTACTGCATGTATGTCAGGAAGAAGTGTGCTCGGTTTTCCTTTACAAGCAGAGGATTAATGTTGTCGATGCACCGTTTAAAAGTGTAGCATGAGTCTGTGGAACAAGCGCTTGACAACATACAGGAAACTTTCTGGTATCCGGCACGGACGGGACCGACGTGGTGCCGGTCCATCAACAATGCCGGATAACCGAACGCTATAGTAAAAGATACGGAGCTCAGAGCTCCGTATAAAGCAACAAACCCTAAACCCTGTTGCTTAGCAACAGCTTCAGAACAATCGGCACAAGTTGCAAGCGTCTCTGTAGCTTAGCAACAGCTGCAGCTACACCCTTGCATAGCAACAAATGGAGTTTAAAAAGGTAATAAAAGTTATCGGAACCGACTCCTGAATTTTGCCGGTGGATAGAGCGTTCCGGTTATTTAGGGGCCGGTTAATCGAAAGTTTCCTGTAACTTGTTCTTCAATGTGTGGGTTCACGCCGTCTGTTGCTCGGGATCGTGTCGAATGATTCACACCGTTTTCTGGATTGTATCCTGTAACTGCTTTCAATCACTGCGTTTCTTTTCTTTAGTGATCCTTCCTGGTTTAATGAGGCCTGGTTAGGGCGTATTAAGGAAGATATCGGTGACTGGAGGCTGAAGGTACAGTGGCAGAATACGGATGTTTTTTGTTCTTTTTCAAAACGGAAACAGGTCAACTCAAACAAGCATGTGTTTTGGAGACAGACTAGTACAGGAAACTTTTTTTTTATCAGGCACGGACGGGACCGACGTGGTGCCGGTTCATCAAAAATTCCGGATAACCGAAAGCTATAGTAAAAGATACGGAGAGCTGAGAGCTCCGTATAAAGCAACAAACCCTGTTGCTTAGCAACAGGTTCAGAACAATGGCCACAAGTTCCAAGCGTCTCTGTAGCTTAGCAACAGCTGCAGCCACACCCTTGCACAGCAACAGATGGAGGAAGGCAAGTAATAAAAGTTACCTGAACCTACTCCTGAATTCTGCCGGTTAACCGAGATTTCCGGTTATTTAGGTGCTGGTAAATCGAAAGTTTCCTGTACTTTGCTGGAACAGGCAAAGTATATTGTAGAATATAGAAATGGTTTTGCAGTCAGAACATTTTTGGAACAAAAGTCCAGTTGTTCTCCTGACATGTACAGACCAGATTCACGCCCTGCTCTCTGCTGAATTGGGGGCACTAAGCCACAAAAGCCCTTCAGCAAGGAAAGGGAACAGTTGGCTGTGATTCCCACTGTGAATCCTTACCTAGTGTCATCTGGAAAGTGCTCACATGACGAGGGGGCCTGGCTGCGATACCCACTCACAATCAAATAGTCTTGCTGTCTAGAAAGAACAGCTATTTGGAAGGTGTACTGGAGGCCCACGAGCATCAGTAGAACCATGTCCGGTATAAATCAGTAACGGAGGGAGCAGGAAAAGACTCCCGTTGTCCTACCCTGGACTTCTATGCCCTCTCTTGCCTGGCAGCCTGTAACTTATCCTGTTGAGTGTCAAAGGAGGTGTGATTTATTATTGCACTGTGTATGTGCTTGCCTATTGTGCAGCTTGTTTGCGTCATGTTTTCTCTCTCAGCCTGGAGCTTGAAGCAGTTTCCATCCTGGCTGCCTTCGCCGTGCTACAGCTATGAAATAGGTCAATTCTCCAGAAAATACAGTTTGCTATAAAGTTACACAACTAGGTAAACTCTGACCTGGTCCCACATACTACAGGAAACTTTGTGCTATCCGGCACCGACGGGACCGAGCTGTTGCCGTCCCATCAAAACTGCCGGACATACCAGCGTTAATGTTGAAGCATACGGAGGTTTTCATCTCCGTATCTGACAACAAACACTGTTGCTTAGCAACAGCTTCAAACAGTCGGCCCGGACCTTGGAAGCGTCTCTGTAGCTTAGCAACAGCTTCAGAGAGACTTTCCAGAGCCTGACTGTTGGGGGAAAAAAAGCCACGAGAAGAAAAAAAAACCTCACAAAACGGCTCCTGATTTCTGCCGGTAGATCGAGGTTTCCGGACATACAACCTCTGGATAAACCAAAGTCTCCTGTAGTAGTACATGGAGTTGCTGAAAGATAAATGAGCTGGGGATAAAAAGATTGATTAATGATTTGTTCTGTAAATCCACTGAGTTAAATGCAAGATGACAGTGCATACTGTGCCCACATGCTGTACAAGGTCATCACTTTGTATCGATGGTAGCTTTACATGCAGTGAGGCCTTGATACGGACTACTGTTAACAAGAAACTGATACCCTTCCCTTTTGGTTCAGTGGGTAAAAGAAGCAGCTGATAATGAAAGAATCTAGCTTCATCCTCAGTCTCAACTGAGCTAGCTGATCTCAATCGGAACAACAACTACAATTCCTGGTAAAGACAAGAAAGACTTGTATTTCTATAGCTCCTTTCATGACCTCAAGACGCCCCAAAGCGCTTTACAGCCAATGAAGTACTTTTTGCACTGTTGTAGGAAACGCGGTAGCCAATTGCACACAGCAAGCTCCCACAAACAGCAATGTGATAACGACCAGTTTTAGTGATGTTGGTGGAGGGATAAATATTGGCCAGGACACCAGAGAGAACTTCCCTGCTCGTCTTGGAAATAGTGTCGTGGGATTTTTTACGTCCACCTGAGAGGGCAGACGGGGCCTCGGTTTAATGTCTCATTCGAAATCCAGCACCTCCGACAGTGCAGCACTCCCTCGGTACTGCACTGGGAGCGTCAGCCTAGATTTTTGTGCTCAAGTCTCTGGAGTGGGACTTGAACCCACCACCTTCTGACTCGGGGGCGAGCGTGCTGCCCACTGAGCCATGGCTGACACTAGAGAAAGGAGAAGTTTAGCCGGGGTCCCCACACCTAATCATTGACTTTTACTGGAAAGTACACACGTAAGGTGATGCAGTGAGGGTGGGATCAGGCTTGGCACTGACGGCCTGTGCCCCCGCATAGCAAAATGGTCTGCTAATATTCACTCTCTCGGCCCAAAGACGGAGATTGGCGTGTTGGGCAGCACACAGGAGGGCCATCCATGCTTGTCAGCCCATATCCTAGCAACAGCAACTTGTATTTACCTAGTGCCTCTAACGTAATAAAACGTCCCACGGTGCTTCACAGGACTGTTATATGAAAAAAAAATTGACACCAAGCCATAGAAGGAGATGTTAGGGAGGAGCCCAAACCTTCAGGGGAGGAAAGGGAAGAAACTTTATTCTTGCCAAATGGCTACATTAAATGGACAACTGAGAGTTCAAGTATTACGGTACGAAATACTTGCACTGAATCTGCTCCTCAAAATTAAACTTTACAGTACAGGAAACTCATTATTATCCAGCACCGGCGTGGTGCCGGTTTATCAAAAAGTCCGGATTACATAGAGAGGTATAGTTAAAAGGTACGAGAGCTCCGTACACAGCAACAAATCCAGGCTTCCCTGTTGCTTAGCAACAGGTGCAGGAACCCCAGTTACACAGCCACAGATCCAGGAACGGCCACTAATATGAAGTAAAACTTACCTGAACCTACTCCTGAATTTTGCCGGTTAACAGAGATTTCCGGTTATTTAGGTGCCGGTAAATCGAGAGTTTCCTGGTATCTTGAAATGTAATTGTTTGCTTCGCACTTTCTAAAGTCAATTCTGTAGCCTTCTTTCCAATCCAGGAAATATTACATAGGAACATAGAAGATAGGAGCATGAGTAGGCCATTCGGCCCCTCGAGCCTGCTCCGCCATTCAATGCGATCATGGCTGATCATCCAAATTCAGTACGACCCGGTTCCTGCTTTCTCCCCATACCCCTTGATCCCTTTAGCCTTAAGAAATATATCCAACTCCTTCTTGAATATATTTAATGAATTGGCCTCAACTGCCTTCTGTGGTAGAGAATTCCACAGGTTCACCACTCTCTGGGTGAAGAAATTCCTCCTCATTTCTGTCCTAAATGGCTTACCCCTTATCCTTAGACTGTGACCCCTGGTTCTGGACTCCCCGGCCATCGGGAACATCCTTCCTGCATCTAGTCTGTCCAGTCCTGTCGGAATTTTATAAGTTTCAATGAGATCCCCTCTCATTCATCTAAACTCCAGCGAGTATAAGCCCAATCGACCCAATCTCTCCTCATATGTCATTCCTGCCATCCCAGGTATCAGCCTGGTGAATCTTCGCTGAACTCCTTCCATGGCAAGAACATCCTTCCTCAGATAAGGCGACCAAAACTGCGCACAATACTCAAGATGTGGTCTCACCGAGGCCCTGTACAACTGCAGCAAGACATCCTTGTTCCTGTACTCAAACCCTCTCGCTACGAAGGCCAACATACCATTTGCCTTCTTAACCGCCTGCTGCACCTGCATGCTTACAAAAAAAATTCTTTGAATAATCAGTCAGAAAATAGTCATCTTTCCCATTAATACTTGGTTGATATTTTTTCAGACTGCCACAACGTAATGTGCAAATGACCACTGCTGTATGGCATTCTGAGGATCACATGCAACTCAATAAAATGGCACCACGCTATTTGTTGACAGCAGTATTGTACAATTAGGAGACTATCAAAATACTACACTGCTAGTAGAAGAGCAATCTAAATCAAGGGCTGAAATGATGCTATGAAAATAGTACGGTTGCATTGTAGCTTTGTGGTTTAGGTTATCTTCCATCTCACCATTCTTTGCCATTGAACACATTGTTGTTGCCAAGTTTTGCTATGTTGCTGTTTATAGAACAGCAGCATGTTTTTTTATACAAATAATTTATCAAGCCACATCTAAACTGAATATTTTGCAAGATATCAAAAATATATCCCACCTTCTCCCTCCCATATTTTGTCCATTCGTTGCCCCTCCCATTGCAACCTTACAGATTGTATCCATTTGTTGCATCAAACGTCACCCATTCTGGCGCAGTTTTGCAGAAATGCTCACTCCATGAGCTACCAAAAGTGCCGTTTAAAACCTTGCACCTACTGTTTAGAATTTACTGAAGCCTGAATTTAGCATTTTTGGAGAGATCCTGACTCCTGTATATTTTCCTTAAATTTCTCTGTTCTTTTTCATCCTCCATTTATAAACACTTTATTTCGGAAAGTCCAACATATTTAGGCACGAAGGTCGGAATACAGAACCTTGGGTAGAATTAACCATGTTGAGGTTATTAAAACTTCAAGGAATAATACTCGATGAAAAACCCAGACAGTGGCCTTTCCTTCAAATCATTAGTCTGAAATGTACAGCTCTGTTTGTAATCTTTATCATCTTTTTTGCTCCGGTGCTAACAACCAATTAGAGAAACCGATTAGGTGAAATCCTTACCAAAGACACGATGTCCAATAGGAAGTCTACCAAGAGACAGAATTCAGCCAGAGAGTACTCGGACATTTCCTTGCCACGAGAGGAGGCCTGCAATCTGGCACTCAGTGTTCTCTGAAAATCAAATTATCAGAGCAGTGTTCAATGCTACAAGTAGTAATCTGCAGGAAGTCTTTCACGTCTGTGTTTATCGCTATAAAAAGACACCAGTTGTTGAGACTAATTGGAGGCCTATCCTGTTCCTTATCAGCAGGGGCTAGTATGAATGACCTTTAACCTTCCATTGAGAGAAAATGCAAACTTTCAACCTTTTTGTATTTAAAAATAAATAAATAACAAGCCAAACCTGAGGTCTGTACATTATCAGGGTAAATGTTTCTTCCGTTTGATAATGTTGGAGGGGGAAAAATCAGTATCAGTATCGTGTTTATCCTGCTTTATACTCCGAGCTTTCTCACTAACGGGGAACAGAGTAAAATGCTGTTGAGTTGCAATCTCTCAATGCATGTTAGGATCTCTTTGTACTCCTTTCCCCGAATTATGATAGTGCTGTTGTGAGTAAACAAGTTTAAAATTACATGGATAAGTGCACGATCAGATTAATTTTCCACAGTCTTTATTATTGGTTGGAATGTAATTGCTCTGTTGGGGCTATAGTGCTTTTTTGAGCTCCTGATCTGTGACTAAAAAGGAATGAACCAAATCCCTGACTGTTCCCTTCCTTTGTGCTTGTCTGAGAGATTCTGACTGTTTTAAATCTCTTCTAATACAGGTCAGCAACCTGAAGAAAATCCTTCAGAGCATGTTGGAATATTACCATGATGTAAGTATTACTAACGCCTCAGTGCATTGGCTAGTATCAGAGTACAGCAGCAGTCTGAAATTTGCAGTGTTGCCGTGCACAGCGAGAGATGGTACAACACTGAATTTCCTTCGGGAGCTTGTAAAAGATAGACTTGCATTTCTCCAGCGCCTCTCACTTCCACCGGACACCTCAAAGCACTTTACAGCCAATGAAGTACTTTTGAAGTGGAGTCACTGTTGTAATGTGGGAAACGCGGCAGCCAATTTGCGCACAGCAAGCTCCCACAAGCAGCAGTGTGATAATGACCAGGTAATCTGTTTTTGTTATGTTAGTTGAGGGAGAAATATTGGACCGGACACCAGGGATAACCCCCCTGCTCTTCTTCAAAATAGTGCCATGGGATCTTTTACGTCCACCTGAGAGGGCAGACGGGGCCCTTGGTTTAACGTCTCACCCGAAAGCCCCATAAAGTTACAGTGCGCGTGCCTGATGGCATTTTTCATTCTTCTGGAAGATCCTGGGTCCAGGTTTAGCAATTGGTGTGACATTCTGCTGTGTAGTTAGTTTCTAAATATGCTATGCCATCTACAGGAAACTTTGGTTTATCCGGAGGTTAACTGTCCGGAATGCTCGAGCCACTGGCAAAAATCAGGAGCCGTTTCGTTAGTTTTTTTTTCTTTTCGTTGCTTTTTTTTCACCAGTTAGGCTCTGCAAGGTCTCGCTGAAGCTGTTGCTAAGCTACAGAGACGCTTGCAAGGTACGGCCGACTGTTTAGAAGCTGTTGAAAAGCAACAGGGTTTGTTGCCAGATACGGAGCTCAAAATCTCCGTATGTTTCAACATTAGCGCTGGTTTGTCCGGCAGTTTTGATGGGACGGCAACAGCTCGGTCCCGTCGGTGCCGGATATTACAAAGTTTCCTATACTAAGAAATAATTTGCATTTATAGAGTACCTTGCATGTCCTCGGGACGTGCCAAAGTGCTTCACCACCAATAAATCACTATTTCAAGTATATTTATTGTTTATAGGCAAAGGGATACCAAAAGACATTTAGCGTAAAATTTGGTGTATAATCACATCTTCCCGTAGACCTGCGTGCATGAGTTATGACATGAATCAGTCATTCATGAAAGAAAGACTTATGAAATAATACTGAGCGGCCTGCGGGCGGCGCTGTCCAGGGAGAGTATAAATACTCGGGCACGGGCCCAGCTTGCGCAGGACATTCTTAACAGGAACTAGTGAAGGACACAACTAGACCTCCATGTTGTGAAACAGTTGATTAAAGCTTTGTTTAACGCTTAGACCAAGTGCCTAGTAGTTTTCTTACGTCAAGTTTCATTGTGATTTTTGTGGAAGCATTATTTTGATCTTCACTATAATTGTGTTTTGATCACTGATGCCTGTGTAGCAAATTGCAAAACAGAGTCTCTCAGTATATGAAAGTTGGTATAATTCACTTTTCATAGTCTTGATAGCTGCAGCATAGTTGACTGAGTGCAACTATTTAGCCAAAAAGAGCATCAAACAGAGCAATTTTCGTGTAAAGACTTATGAGACTTTGGTGTTCTGGAGGCTTGCATGAAATGAATACGGAGGCTTTCCTGAATATAATTTTGGAGAAAAGATTGTGATGGAGTTGTCTCCACCCATGTTCAATACTACTGCCTCTTTATAAATTTATCAATCACAATTCCTTACACCCCGCACTCCTCATTGAATGATGCCCTTTAAGGTCATACAGGAAACTTTTGTTTAACCGGAGGTTAAAAGTCCGGAAAGCTCTTATCTACCGGCAAAATTCAGGAGCCGTTTCCTATAAGTTTTTTTTTACTTCTCGTTGCTTTTTTTTTTTCCCAGTCAGGCTCTGCAAGGTCTGTAGCTAAGCAACAGCTTCAGCTAGAGACGCTTGCAGCTGCCTGTTTTGAAGCTGTTGCTAAGCAACAGGGTTTGTTGATTCGCACGGAGCTGAAAAGCTCTGTATGTTTTAACATTAGCGCTGGTTTATACGGCAGTTTTGATGGGACGGCATCAACTCGGTCCCGTCACTGCCGGATACCAGAAAGTTTCCTGTATAATGGCCATTGTTCCCATTGCAGACACAAACCCAGCATGATTTGTTTTAATGCATGAAACGCGGCTTAAATTGCTGCATTATTAATCTGGAATGTAAGCTGGGCAGCATGGAGGGCTACATATTTAGTCATCTCATCCGCTCCCTTTCTTCCTTCCCCCGAGCCCCACTGTGAGAAGGCAGTCAGTGAAGGAGGGTTTTCATTAGGCTATCATCTTAGCTCAATTGGCAGCACCCACCCCTCTGTGTCAGTAGCTAGTGGGGTTTGAACCCACAATATATGAGCACATAGTATCAGCTGTCCCTTCAGTACTGTTGGCGGTGGCGTTAAATGTGTGAGATGGTAAACTGAGGCCCTGTCTGCTCAAATGAGCCTAACTAATCTCATGGCACTATTCAAAGAAGTGCAGGGAGTTAGAATCATAGAAATTTATGGCACAGAAGGAGGCCATTCGGCCCATCGTGTCTGTGTCGGCCAAAAAAGAGCTCTCCAGCCTAATCCCACTTTCCAGCTCTTGGTCCATAGCCCTCTAAGTTACAGCACTTCAAGTGCCTAACCAAGTACTTTTTAAATGCGATGAGGGCTTCTGTCTCCACCACCCTTTCAGACAGTGAGTTCCAGACCCCCACCACCCTCTGGGTGAAAAAAGTTCTCCTCAACTCCCCTCTAATCCTTCCACCAATTATTTTAAATCTATAGTTCTCTTGGGTTTTCTGCCCAGTACTTCTCCCTCAGCCAGCATTACCAGAAACCGATTATCTGGTGATTTATTCATTTGCTGGTCATTCATTATAAAGCACTTTGGGACATCCTGAGGATGGATAAGATGCTATATAAATGCCCTTCGTTCCTGCTAGTAGCTGGCTGAAGAGTAGCGTAGAGCTGTACCAATGGCCTAGTGAGTAAATATGGTGGTGTTCCAATCCATACAAACCAGAAGTTCCCAGGCTCTCACAATAGTTTGTGCTGAGTTGACTAACTTCAGATAGGGCTCCAATCATCCCTATCTGAATTGGGCTACATTTGGGCCTTGTTATCCCCAGGCTGGGAAGGGGAAAATCATCCAGTACTATGCCAAGTTTTGGTCTCCTTATCTGAGGAAGGATATGCTTGCCTTAGAGGCACGAGATTGATTCCTGGGATGAGAGGGTTGTCCTATGAGGAGAGATTGGGCCGATACTCTCTGGAGTTTAGAAGAATGAGAGGTGATCTCGTTGAAACATATACGATTCTAAGGGGGCTTGACAGGGTAGATGCTGAGGGGTTGTCTCCCCTGGCTGGAGAGTCTAGAACTAGGGGGCATAGTCTCAAGATAAGGGGTCATAGAAACATAGACATAGGAGCAGGAGTAGGCCATTCGGCCCCTCAAGCCTGCTCCGCCATTCAATGCGATCATGGCTGATCATCCAAATTCAGTACCCTGTCCCTGCCTTCTCCCCATATCCCTTGATCCCTTTAGCCTTAAGAAATATATCCAACTCCTTCTTGAATATATTTAATGAATTGGCCTCAACTGCCTTCTGTGGTAGAGAATTCCACAGGTTCACCACTCTCTGGGTGAAGAAATTCCTCCTCATCTCTGTCCTAAATGGCTTACCCCTTATCCTTAGACTGTGACCCCTGGTTCCGGACTCCCCCGGGTCGGCCATTTAAGACTGAGATGAGGAGGAATTTCTTCACTCAGGGTTGTGAATCTTTGGAATTCTCTCAGAGGGCTGTGGATGCTGAATCGTTGAGTATATTCAAGAATGAGATCGATGGATTTTTGGACTCTTAAGGGAATCAAGGGATATGGTGATAGGGCAGGAAAGTGGAGTTGAGGTCGTAGATCAGCCATGATCTTATTGAATGGCAGAGCAGGCTCGAGAGGCCGTGTGGCCTACTCCTGCTCCTATTTCCTATGTTCTTATCCAGGGTTCCTACTCCTGATCACTATCCTGTGACCATTGGTGGAAAACGTGCGATTATGGCCGTTAGGTTAGAACAGGACACCCTCCGATATTAAATAACTTGCCAATTTTTACTATGTAGCCCTTTTTTTTTTAAATAGCTACTTGGGCAAGGTTCAACTGAAGCCCTGTGTGAAATTGTACCCCATCAATTCTTTCGGGAGAGAAAAGAGGAATATTGGAAAAATTGGAATAGACTGGCTTGGGTGCTCTGCATGGCCAGGATAGATCAGAAGGTGAAAAAAATGGTCAAAATGAAAGCAGTAAACCTTGGAAAAAAAGGTTTTTAAGATCGCTACCCCATCATTGGAAGAGCCAGTGCTCTCATATCCTGTAACGCTAGATACAGCAATCCCCATTAGCTATGTGCATTAAACCGAACATTGCAACTATGAACGATAGTCATCTTCCGATTAGGCACTTTGCAGCCTTCCGGACTCCATATCGAGTTCAACAATTTCAGATCATAACCTCAGCCCCTATTACATTTTTACTTATTTATTTTCCACCCCTTTGTTTTGGGTTTTCCCTCCCCCCTTTCCCCCCCCCCCTTTTTTTTTCTCTCTCCCACATGGCAGCTGTCTCTCATCCTGCCAGTACACTTCACACCTAATCTAGAGCCGTCTTTTGTCTCCACTGTCCTATCACCATCTCGTCTGGTTTTGAATACCTCTTAATGTCTCTTCACTTCTTTTGTTCTCTCCCAGCCCTGCCTTCGATCTATTTCATTTCCTTTCCAGTTTTGAAAAAGGGTTTTGACCCGAAACGTCGACTCTAATTTCTCTCCACGGATGTTGCCTGGCCTGCTGAGTTTTTCTAGCATTTTCTGTTATTGCAACTATGAAAATGCACCTGGGAAACAAAAGACTTTAAGAACATAAGAAATAGGAGCAGGAGTAGGCCATACGACCCCTCGGGCCTGCTCCGCCATTCAATAGGATCATGGCTGATCTGAATCCAGACTCACGTCCACTTCCCTGCCCTCTCCCCGTAACCCCTAATTCCCTTATCTGCTAGGAAAATGTCTATCTCCGTTTTAAATTTATTTAATGTTGCAGCTTCCACAGCTCTCTGGGGTAGCAAATTCCATAGATTTACTACCCTCTGAGTGAAGAAGTTTCTCCTCATCTCAGTTTTGAAAGGGCAGCCCCTTATTCTAAGATTATTCCCCCTAGTTCTAGTCTCACCCATCAGTGGAAACATCCTCACCGCATCCACCCGATCAAGCCCCCTCACAATCTTATATGTTTCGATAAGATCGCCTCTCATTCTTCTGAACTCCAATGAGTAGAGTCCCAACCTACTCAACCTCTCCTCATACGTCAACCCCCTCATCTCTGGAATCAACCGAGTGACCCTTCTCTGAACCGCCTCGAGAGCAAGTATATCTTTTCTTAAATATGGAAACCAAAACTGCACGCAGTATTTCAGGTGTGGCCTCACCAATACCCTGTATAACTGCAGCAAGACTTCCCTGTTTTTATACTCCATCCCCCTTGCAATAAAAGCCAAGATTCCATTGGCCTTCCTGATCACCTGCTGCACCTGCATACTAACTTTTTGTGTTTCATGCACCAGGACCCCCAGATCCCTTTGTACTGTAGCACTTTGCAGTTTCTCTCCATTTAGATAATAACTTGCTCTTTGATTTTTTCTGCCAAAGTGCATAACCTCACACTTTCCAACATTATATTGCATCTGCCAAATCTCTGCCCACTCACTTAGCCTGTCTATGTCCTTTTGCAGGTTTTTTATGTCCTCCTCACTCGCTGCTTTCCCTCCCATCTTTGTATCGTCAGCAAACTTGGATATGTTGCACTCGGTCCCTTCCTCCAAATCGTTAATATAGATTGTAAAGAGTTGGGGTCCCAGCACTGACCCCTGCAGAACACCACTAGTTACTGATTGCCAGCCCAAGAACGAACCATTTATCCCAACTCTTTGTTTTCTGTTAGATAGCCAATTTTCCACCCATGCCAGTATATTACCCCCAATCCCGTGATTTTTTTACCTTGATCAGTAATCTTTTGTGTGGAACCTTGTCAAATGCCTTTTGGAAGTCCAAATACACTACATCCACTGGTTCCCCTTTATCCACCCTGTATGTTACATCCTCAAAGAATTCGAGCAAATTTGTCAAACATGACTTCCCCTTTGTCAAACCATGCTGACTCTGTCCTATTAAATTATGTTTATCCAAATGCTCTGTTACTGTTTCCTTAATAATGGACTCCAACATTTTGCCAACCACAGATGTTAGGCTAACTGGTCTATAGTTTCCAGCTTTTTGTCTACTTCCCTTCTTAAATAAGGGTGTTACATTAGCAGTTTTCCAATCTGCCAGGACCTTTCCTGAGTCCAGGGAGTTCTGGAAAATGATCACCAATGCATCCGCAATCCCTACCGCCACTTCTCTCAAGACCCTAGGATGTAGGCCATCAGGTCCGGAGGATTTATCCACCTTAAGTCCCATTATTTTACTGAGTACCATCTCCTTAGTGATTTTAATCGTGTTTAGCTCCTCTTCCCCCCCCCCCCCATTGCCCCCTGTTTGCCCAGTGTTGGGATATTTTTAGTGTCCTCTACTGTAAAGACTGATACAAAATATTTGTTCAGCGTCTTTGCCATCTCCATGTTCCCCACCACTAGTTTCCCGGTCCCATCCTCTAAGGGACCAACGTTCACTTTAGCCACCCTTTTTCTTTTTATATAGCTGTAAAAACTCTTGCTATCTGTTTTTATATTTTTTGCTAGTTTACTTTCATAATCTATCTTCCCTTTCTTAATTAATCTTTTAGTTATTGTTTGCTGGCTTTTAAATGCTTCCCAATCTTCTATCCTCCCACTAGATTTGGCTACTTTATATGCCCTTGTTTTCAGTCGGATACTATCCTTTATTACTTTACTAAGCCACGGATGGCTGTCTTTTCTTTTACTCCCCTTTTTCCTCAATGGAATATATTTATCTTGAAAGATGTGAAATATCTCCTTGAATGTAGACCACTGCTCTTGTACCGTCTTACCCTTTAATCTGTTTTCCCAGTCCACTTTAGTCAATTCTACTCTCATAACTTCATAGTCTCCTTTATTTAAGCTCAGTATGCTGGTTTGAGATCCAACTCTCTCACCCTCAAACTGAATTTGGAATTCAACCATATTATGGTCACTCATTCCAAGGGGATCCTTTACTAGGACATTTTTTATTAATCCTGTCTCATTACACAGGACCAGATCTAAGATTGCCTGCCCCCTGGTTGGTTCAGTTACATACTGCTCAAGGAACCCGTCCCTAATACACTCTATGAACTCTTCCTCAATGCTGCCATGCCCAATTTGATTAGTCAATATGAAAGTTAAAATCCCCCATGATTATAGCTGTTCCCTTATTACAAGCCCCAACTATTTCCTGATTTATACTCCGACCAACAGAGTTGCAACTGTTAGGAGGCCTATAGACTACGCCCACTAGTGACTTTTTCCCCTTATTATTCCTTATCTCCACCCAAACTGTTTCACTATCCTGATCCTTTGACCCAATATCATTTCTGACTATTGCAGTGACTCCATCCTTGATTAACATAGCAACCCCACCTCCCTTTCCTTCCTGTCTGTCCTTCCTAATTGTCAAATATCCTTGTATGTTTAGTTCCCAGTCATGATTATCTTGCAGCCATGTTTCCGTAATGGCCACCAGATCATACCCATGTGTAGTTATTTGTACCGTCAACTCGTCAATTTTGTTACGAATGCTGCGTGCATTCAGATAAAGAACTTTCAAATATGTTTTCTGACAATTTATTCCTGCTTTTACCCCTTTTACTACTTTACCTTTATCATTATACATTCTGTCCCTTCCTGACACGCTCTGGTTTTTAATTCCCCCACTGCTACCTTGCTCTATTGCCTTCTTTGCTGTCATTTTTATTTTTCGCTCTCTTAAAACCTCCCCCCCACTAATTAGTTTAAAGCCCTCTCTACAGCCCTAGTTATTCGATTCGCCAGGATTCTAGTCCCAGCACTGGCCAAGTGAAGTCCGTCCCAACGGAACAGCTCTCTCCTGTTCCAGTACTGATGCCAGTGTCCCAGGAAGCAAAACCCATTTCTCCCACACCAGTCTTTGAGCCACGCATTTAACTCTCTAATTTTATTTACCCTAGCCAAATTTGCACGTGGCTCAGGTAGTAATCCAGAGATTATTACCTTTGTGGTTCTGCTTTTTAATTTGGCCCCTAGCTGCTCAAACTCCCTCAGCAGAACCTCCTTCCTTGTCCTATCTATGTCGTTGGTACCAACATGGACCACGACAACTGGATCCTCCCCCTCCCACTCCAAGTTTCTCTCCAGCCCAGAGGAGATGTCCTTAACCCTGGCACCGGGCAGGCAACACAGCCTTCGGGACTCTCGCTCTCAGCTGCAAAGAACTCTATCTATCCCCCTAACGATACTATCCCCTACCACTACAACATTTCTTTTAACTCCCCCCACTTGAATGACCCCCCGCTCCACGGTGCTGTGGCCAGGTTGCTCATCCTCCCCACAGTCCCTGTTCCCATCCTCACAGGGAGTAAGAGCCTCAAACCTGTTGGACAAGAGCAAGGGCTGCGGCTCCTCCAACACTACCTCCTGGATCCCCGTACCTGCCTCACTTCTAGTCACACCATCCTGACCCTGGCCACGGACTACATCTGAATTAATTAATCTAATTGGTGTGACGACCTCCTGATATACAGAGTCCAGGTAACTCTTCCCCCTCCCTGATGTGTCTCAGTGTTTCAAGGTCGGACTCCAGCTCTTCAACACGGAGCTGGAATTCCTCGAGCAGCCAACACTTACTGCAAATGTGATCACCGTGAGCATCAATGGTGTCCACCAGCTCCCACATATTACAGCAGCAACACATCACCTGATCTCCCATTCCATGTAATTAATTAAATTTATTAATATTTTTAAATAGCCTCTGCCCCGATTCTAGATGATGAATATCGCACCTTAGAAACTATAAACCACAGAGTTTAAGCTTAAAAAAGAGAGAAATACTTACCAACCAATCACTTACCCGCTTTCTGGTGACGTCACACTTGGATTACTTTTTACCTCTCTCCTTCCCTCCGAGTTCGGAGATTGGTAGGCCTTACCTGGGGCTCTGGAGCCTTTTATAGCCCCGCTTGCGCCTCCCGCCGATACCTGCGGTCTGAGGCCTTACCTGGGTCTCTGGGGCCTTTTATAGCCCCGCTGCTGCCTCGAGTTTCCCGCCGACGCTCTGAGGCCTTACCTGGTCTCTGGGGCCTTTTATAGCCCAGCTCTGCCGCTCGAGTTTCCCGCCGACGCTGTGATCTCCAAATGTTAAATTTGAAGCAAAATTTTAGATTTTGACGTGTAGGGTCTGTTGCCCTGAAAGTGTATAATTATGGTAAGTGCTGCAAATTAACTTTTTTATTTCAAAAATTATTTTTTTCTTCAGGTTCTAGGTCACCAGATTTCTGAGTATAATCTGCCAGAGGTCAATCTGATAGGAGAGCACTCGGATGCAGCAGAGCTTGGACGAATGCTGCAACTTGTGCTTGGCTGCGCCGTCAGTTGTGAGAAGAAACAAGGTAAGACCCCGGCTGTTGCAGTGGGCTGTGCAGTGACTCATAACTTTCTGATGGGCAATTACCACAACATTCAAGATGTGGAGATGCCGGTGTTGGACTGGGGTGGACAAATGTGGGAAGTCGCACAACACCAGGTTATAGTCCAACAGCTTTATTTGAAATCACAAGCTTTCGGAGCGCTGCTCCTTCGTCAGGTGAAGTGGAGAGATGCATATAGGCACAGCATATATAGTCAGAGAGCACTGCCAGATGATTACAGGTAATCTTTCTAACTGCCCTTTATCACACCTCAGCAGAGAGATAATCACAGCAATCAAAGGTGTGAGTGGTGTCCAAACAGGTCAGTCAGGAAAACATTACATCAAAGAACAATGAGGTGGGGTCACAAGGGGTCAAATGTTGCAGATGCTGGGGTCTGTATGAAAAACAGAAAAAAACAAAAAACTTTGCTGGAAATCACAGCAGGTCCAGCCGCATCTGTGCAGAGAGAACAAGCCAACAACGACTGTAATCATCTGGCAGTATTCTCTGACTATATATGCTGTGCCTATATGCATCTCTTCACTTCACCTGACGAAGGAGCAGCGCTCCGAAAGCTTGTGATTTCAAATAAAGCTGTTGGACTATAATCTGGTGTTGTGTGACTTCCCACATTTGCCCACAACATTCAAAGTTGAGGAACTGGATGCTCCAGTGGATTGTTAAATGCTGTCCTTTCACCTCTGGCACCTGGCTTCAAATACAGCCCAGACTTGTCGGGGATCAGAGTCTGTTCAGTCTATTTTAGCGGTAAGAGTCTACTGATGAATTGAATTTGGGCAGTATCAATCCAGTTACGAGCAGTTTCCCAGCACAAAACTGCCTGTCATTGGGCACTATTGGTACTAAATTGACTGATATGGAAATGTCACACTGCACCAACCTCAAGAGCATACCCCAGCATATAATAGTGGGGTAGAGTAAAAGAGAGGCGTCAGTACTAGGTCCCTTTTTGTGGTATACAGGAAACTTTTTTTTATCTGGCAAGGACGGGACCGACGTGGTGCCGGTTCATCAAAAATTCCGGATAACCAAAAGCTATAGTAAAAGATACGGAGAGCTGAGAGCTCCGTATAAAGCAACAAACCCTGTTGCTGTTCAAAACAATGGGCACAAGTTGCAAGCGTCTCTGTAGCCTAGCAACAGCTGCAGCCACACCCTTGCACAGCAACAGATGGAGGAAGGCAAGTAATAAAAGTTACCTGAACCTACTCCTGAATTTTGCCGGTTAACCGAGATTTCCGGTTATTTAGGTGCCGGTTAATCGAAAGTTTCCTGTAGTTCAACGTAGGAGGCATGATTAAGAAGTTTGCAGATGACACAAAAATTGGCTGTGTGGTTGATAGTGAGGAATGGGCAATAAATGCTGGCTTTGTCAGTGATGCCCAGATCCCATAAGCGAATAAAAAAAATAAAAAAAAGACTGATGGGACGGTAATTGGCCAGATCAGATTTGTCCTGCTTTTTGTGGATTTACGAGGATGTTGCCAGGATTGGAGAATTTTAGCTATAAGGAAAGATTGGAGAGGCTGGGGTTGTTTTCTTTGTAACAAAGGAGGCTGAGGGGAGACTTGATTGAGATGTATAAAATTATGAGGGGCCTAGATAGCGTGGATAGGAAGGACCTATTTCCCTTAGCAGAGAGATCAATAACCAGGGGGCATAAGAACATAAGAAATAGGAGCAGGAGTAGGCCAATCGGCCCCTCCAGCCTGCTCCGCCATTCAATAAGATCATGGCTGATCTGATCCTAACCGCCAATCTACTATCACAGAACCATCTCCTGAATCTAACAGAATTAGACACACGAAATAGGAGCAGGATCAGGCTACACGGCCCCTGGGCCCGCTCCGCTACCCACAGGGCCATGACCGATCCGAACCTAGACTCATGTCCAAATTCCTGCCCGCTCCCCGTAACCCTGAATTCCCTTTACTTCTAGGAAACTGTCTATTTCTGTTTTAAATTTATGTAATGATGTAGCTTCTACAGCTTTTTGGGGCAGCATATTCCATGGACCTACCACCCTCTGAGTGAAGTAGTTCCTCCTCATCTCAGTTTTGAAAGAGCAGCCCCTTATTCTAAGACTATGCCCCCTAGTTCTAGTTTCACCCATCATCGGGAACATCCTCCCCGCATCCACCCGATCCAACCCCTTCACAATCTTATATGTTTCAATAAGATCGCCTCTCATTCTTCTGAACTCCAATGAGTAGAGTCCCAGTCTACTCAACCTCTCCTCATATGTCCATCCTCTCATCCCTGGGATTAACCGAGTGAACCTTCTTTGTACTGACTCGAGAGCAAGTATGTCCTTTCTTAAGTATGGACACCAAAACTGTATGCAGTATTCCAGGTGCGGTCTCACCAATACCTTGTACAACTGAAGCAATACCTCCCTATTTTTATATTCTATCCCCCTAGCAATGAAAGCCAACATTTCATTGGCCTTCTTAATCACTTGCTGCACCTGCATACTAACCTTTTGAGTTTCGTGCACCAGGACCCCCAGATCCCTTTGTACTTCAGTACTTTCCAGTTTCTTGCCATTAAGATAATAACTTGCTCTACGATTTTTCCTGCCAAAGTGCATAACCTCACACTTTCCAGTATTGTATTCCATCTGCCAAATCTCTGCCCACTTAGTAAGATTTAAAGTAATTGGTCGGAGGTTTAGAGGGGAGTTGAGGAGAACTTTTTTCACCCAGAGGGTGGTGGGGGTCTGGAACTCGCTGCCTGAAAGGGTGGGAGAGGCAGAAACCCTCATCACATTTAAAAAGTACTTGGATATGCACTTGAAGTGCCGTAACCTACAGGGCTACGGACCAAGAGCTGGAAAGTGGGATTCGGCTGGATAGCTCTTTTTGGCTAGCACAGATGGGATGGGCCGAATGGTCTCCTTCTGTGCCGTAAATTTCTATGATTCGATGAGAGCTTTACTCTGCGTTGAATCATACTTTACATGACCTGGGCATGCTTGATGCTGACGCACTGGATTCCTATAATCGAAAATGTTTCTTTGATCAGCACCAACGTCTTTCAGCTTGATGCACATCAAAAAAAAAATGCACCCAAAAAAGTCACTAATAGGACATAGAACTTGATATAACAACAGAAAATGCTGGAAACACTCATCAGGTCAGGCAGCATCGTGGAGAGAGAAACAGTTAACGTTTCATGTTGATGACCCTTTGTCAGAACTGGAAAAGGTGAGAGAAGTAACAGGTTTTTAAGCAAGTGCGGGGCAGGGGAAGGGAGAAGAACAAAAGGGAAGGTCTGTGATAGGGTGGAAGGCAGGAGAGATTAAGAGACAAAAGGGATGATGGTGCGAGGCAAAAGGAGATGGTAATGGGACAAGTTAAGAAACAAAAGATGGCTCTAGATGAGGTGTAAATGGCGATGGCTGAATGATCGACAGCTGCCATGTGAGAGAGAAAAAAAAGATAGGGGCCGGGGTTATGATCTGAAATTGTTGAACTCCATGTTGAGTCCAGAAGGCTGTAAAGTGCCTAATCGAAAGATGAGGTGCTGTTCCTCGAGCTTACGTTGAGCTTCGTTGGAACAGTGTAAGAGGCCGAGGACAGAGAGATCAGAGTGGGAGTGGAGCGGAGAATTAAAGTGACAGGCCACCGGAAGCTCGGGGTCACCCTTACGGACTGAACAGAGATGTTCCGCAAAGCGATCACCTAATCGGAGTTTGATCTCCCCAATGTAGAGGAGACCACATCGTGAGCAGCGAATACAGTATGCTAGATTGCAAGAAGTACAAGTAAATCGCGAACATCGAGTTCAACAATTTCAGACTATAACCTTGGCCCCTATTTTTTTCTGTTTTTTTCTCATATGGTAGCTGTTGATGATTCTGCCATCGCCATTTACACTTCATCTAGTCATCTTTTGTTTCTTGTCCCATTACCTCTCCTTTTGCCTCGCACCATCATCCCTTTTGTCAGTCAATCTCTCCTGCCTTCCAGCCTATCACAGACCTTCCCTTTGTTCTTTCCTCCTCTCCTCCCTTTCCCTGCCCCACACTTACTTAAGAATCTGTTACTTCCCTAACCTATTCCAGTTCTGACGAAGGGTCATCGACCTGAAACGTTAACTCTGTTTCTCTCTCCACAGATGCTGCCGGACCTGCTGAGTGTTTCCAGCATTTTCTGTTGTTATTTCAGATTTCCAGCATCCGCAGTATTTTGCTATTGACATAGAAGTTGATGTTACTTTTAAGGAATTTGAAGTTTATATCTTGGGAGGTGGGGGAAGGGGTGAGAGAGACTCATGACCTTGCTTTTCCAGAATGTTTCACTTGGCTTTGGCCTAAAGCCAAAATAGTGACTTGGTTGTTACTACCGTTTGCGATAATTATATACAAATCTTTCAGTGCTGCCCCCTTCCCCATGGGCTGTGGGACTTTCCAGAGCGTGGATCTCTCTGCATCTGTTGTTAACCCAGTTGTTTTTTCATTTGCAAAATCCTTTCTTTTCCTGCCCCTAACCCGGCCCACAAATGGAATGCTGAGTTGGCATGTGGCGTTCCATCTAACAACCCAGCTGCTCGCTGGCAAAATCCCCCTATAGCGAGACAGTCGAGTTCAAACGTCAGTCGAGGCCAGAATTAGAAATCTGGCCTTGAGAGAGGGACGGACTTTTGTGCCATACTACAGCACTTGCTCGGTCGTGTCCCTTCTGAAACTTTTCAATGTAACTGAGATTCTGGTCCCTAAGACTACTTCAGAGCCATTTATTCACTGTCTGTTTTTAACATAATGAATATGATACTACTCGACGACTGACGCACTTTTCCTTTCCAGAATACATCCAGCGTATTATGACGCTGGAGGAATCTGTTCAACATGTTGTCATGACGGCCATCCAGGAGGTAAGCAGACGACCACAGCAGAATGTAGATCGGGGTGTATAAAAACAAAATGCTTCTGTGTGACATTTTTCACATGGCTGATCCATTTACTGTGAAAACGAACAGGCAGAAAGAATATAGCGGATGCTTTATGATGTTTGGCTTCCTAATCGTTCGAGTATTGCAGTACAGGAAACTCTCGATTTACCGGCACCTAAATAACCGGAAATCTCGGTTAACCGGCAAAATTCAGGAGTAGGTTCAGGTAAGCTTTACTTCATATTAGTGGCCGTTCCTCGCTCTCTGGCTATGCAATCGGGGTTCCTGCACATGTTGCTAAGCAACAGGGACGCTTGGTCTGTGGCCGGGGTTCCTGCACATGTTGCTAAGCAACAGGGAAGCCTGGATTTGTTGCTGTGTACGGAGCTCCCGTACCTTTTACTATACCTCTCTGTAATCCGGACTTTTTGATAAACCGGCACCACGCTGGTCCCGTCGGTGCCGGATAAAAAAGAGTTTCCTGCAGATAGAATTTGGTGGGGTGAGGCTTTGGAGCACCAACATGGCCTACCTTGTAGCAATGGGACACAGACGTATGGTTCCCCCCCCACCACCCCCCAAGTTGAGCTTCTGATCTGAGCCCTTAAACTCTTTTACACCTCGGCGTCTCGGTCCAAGCCTACATGGTTATTCAGATTATAACCAACAATTATGGTTTAAACCAAAATCTATGGTTTGCACTGTACCAATTTGAAAATTTTCAAATGTTTTATTGGGGAAAGTGGAAAATGCTTCTGCTAACTACAAAAAAAATTAATTTTTTTTTAGATTCCATGCTCCAATGTCATTTTCAGTTTCCCATCTTGTATTTTTAGTGAATTGGTATCCAAAATTACTTGTGTAATGTGAAAATGATGAATAATTCAGTAATGATATGGTTACAACAGGATCCTATATTTAAACAATTTAGACAAATGCAGCTTCAAAGGTTCAAACTCCATTTAATTTCAAGCCCTTTTGTTTTTATATTGAGAGCCATGTTTAAACCCCTTTTTTTTTTTAAATTGTGGAAAAAATAAACAAAATAGTGCCAAGAATGAGGTGGTGGGGGCTAGGAATGGAAATCATGAAAGAATTTGCATTTATGTTGCACTTTACTGACATCCCAAATGTGCTTTGCAACCAATAATTTTTTTTTTTAATATAAAGTGTAGTCACTGCTGTTATGTAGGTATATGCGATAGTCAACTGCACACAGCAAGGTATCACAAATAATGAATAAATGGTCAGTTATTCTGTTTTTCTCTTGAAGGGCGAATATTGGTCAGGACACAGGACCCCTACACCAACACATATCCCACCCTATCCTTGTAACCCCACGTATTTAATCCCCCTAACACTAAGGATCAATTTATCATAGCCAATCAACCTAACCCGCACATCTTTGGACTGTGGGAGGAAACCGGAGCACCCGGAGAAAACCCACGCAAACACGGGGAGAATGTGCAAACTCCACACACAGTCGCCCGAGGCCGGATTCGAACCCGGGTCTCTGGCGCTGTGAGGCAACAGTGCTAACCACTATGCCACCGTTCTTCTACTTCATGATACTGGCCCTTCATAGTAGTGAGCTCAGTGCACTTTTGTGAAACTATAAGTTGGGTATTTTTTTAAAATTAAGTTAAAAGTATCTAATTCAATCTTTTGGGGCTCTACTGATTATAAACCTCTCGATCAGTTCTCAGTGTATATCTCGCTTCTTGTCATCCACCTTAGATTTCCCTTTTACATTTCTCACTGCACTATTAGTAATCACTTATTTTTCCTTTCGCTCCAGCTTTTGACCAGAGACCCTTGCGAATCTGTGCATAGCGACAGCTATAGTGACGTGGACAGTCAGGTAACCTTATTTGAATTTAGTTATTGCTAGTAATAATAATTCCATTATAAAGATGGTAATGTTATGTATATTTAAAAAATAAATACTATTGACTGGCATTTACAGTGGAGGTCAGTGGTCTGTTAAATGAATTCACAGAATGCCTTAATGGTTATTTTAGACCTAGAAGCCGCTGTTGGCTTCACTCTGACTACTCTTGTATATCTAACCGTGAATAAAGCAATACTGTATGTAGAAATTATCGAAATAAAGCAACCTTCTCTCTTTCCAGTTGAAGAGATTCAGTGTGTGTGACGAGGTGGAATCAAAGGATGAACTCGCTCAGCGCTGTCATGAACTGGATCTGCAGGTGTGTGCTTACAACTGAGTTGGATATCTCTGTTAGGGTGTCTATGGCTGAATAGACCTCAAGATATTTGAAGGGGACCAATAATTGACAATGTTGCACATAAATGCTAATAACCCTGCATCGTCTAACTTTTATGACCTTCCTGTTGTTTTCTCAACTGCCCACCCCAAATAAGAGTGGAAATACCCAGTAAAAATTGGAAGAAATTATCCCTTTCCCCTCCCAGCTTTTGCCAGTTGCTACGCAGGACTCTGTGTATTTCCACCTGTGTATGCCTACTGTGCGTTGTCACTATTGTTGATCAACTAGATCATTTCTCTTTGTTCCTAAGACAAAGATAGTGCACACGAATCTGCTCAGCTAACCACACAAATTTTCAGTCACTAGGTGATTCCTTTCAACAAATGAACTGCCAATAAGGTCAAAAATAGGAATCTGCTCTAATGCAGCTTGTTTAATAAAAGGGCATCTATATTTTTCTATACAGTGTCAGCTGTGGCTCAGTGGGTAACACACTCGCCTCTAAGTCAGAAGGTCGTGGGTTCAAGTCCCACTCCAGGGGCTTGAGCACCTAAACCTAGGCTGACACTCCGGTGCAGTGCTGAGGGAGTGTTGCACTGTCTGGAGGTGCCGTCTTTCGGATGAGACGTTAAACCGAGGCCCCGTCTGCCCCCTCAGGTGGATGTAAAAGATCCCGCGGTACTATTCCGAAGAAGAGCAAGGGAGTCATCCGGTGCCCTGGCCAATATTTATCCCTCAATCAACATAACAAAAACAGATTATCTGGTCATTATCACATTGCTGTTTGTGGGAGCTTGCTGTGCGCAAATTGGCTGCCGCGTTTCCCACATTACAACAGTGACTACACTTCAAAAGTACTTCATTGACTGTAAAGCGCTTTGGGACTTCCGATGGTCATGAAAGGCGCTATAGAAATGTAAGTCTTTTTCTTTCTACCTAAATCCATAATTCTGTAAAATCACTATATCTGAATAATCTGATCTTAGTGCATTATAATTGTATAGTAGAAGCTTTTAAATGAAGGCTTGGCTAGAGGGTGAATCTGAAACATTATTGTACAATTCACTCCCTAACTAGTGACCCGGGTTTATGTGGAGTCCTCCAAACAGAGCTGCAATTCTGACTTTTTTTTAACCTGGGACTTAAATATAATTATATAATTTAAAGAAAAGAACAACTTAAAAAAAAGTTTTGCTAGACCATAAATAAAGTACTGCACTGGTAAGTTTGTATTACTGAGTTCATGACCCTTCTGAGAGACTTTATTCAACTTGTGGCTGTGGTGATTGCATCACTGGTTTATTTAACTTGTGAAACCGTGCACACACTGCCGCCGACATTGCAGCCCTTCAACTACCAAAAATAATTGGATTACTGGTATTTTTCTGGTAATTGTGAACTAATTTCCTCTTAAAGATGATGCCAAGTCTAATGAATGTAACTACAGAGAGGTGCTCATGTGGAAATGGCTCATTTTGTTAATTGAAGAGCTGGGAAAGCATGTCCAGCTGAAAGATTGGCCCCCTTCACAGGTGCTCTGTTGTCACTGGACATCCAATAATACAGAACTAAACCCTGGCGGCTGTGAAGATGCTTTTCCAAAGTTTGATTTGTTATTTAACTATTTATAAGCAGGGTCATTTCTTGATTCTAAAGCTTCTAATATGGCAATTCGACTACTAACAGCTGACTTTTAAAACCGTATGCTCCACTGATAATCTTGTCGCCATAAATTGTCTTAGTCTGGACCTGAATGAAGGGAATTTAGTTAATGTCGCCAAAGGATGGACTTTACTAGGTGAAATACTTTGCTGTGGCAGCATCCTCGAGAAGAAGTAAGAAAAAGCCATGGGGGTGAAAAGAGTAAAATAGCAGAAGCCTAAATCTGTGTTCATTTACATGTAGACTTGCATTTCTAAAACAAGCCCAGGTAATTTGAGTGTATTCCACCATGTGCCTAGGTCTATGGGTAGTAGTTCTTTCTGCCTGGTGTGTGTGTAGGACTATTGTGATATCCGAGTGGTAAGGTCCAATAACTGCTATAAGCCAGACTTCAGGAACCCAAAACTTTACTTTTTAATTACACAGTTTAGGAGAGAACATAGCTCTTACAGCTGCAGGCATGCACACTCTATTTCTTACTGCATGAACAAAAGATGGAGGATCAACCTCTGAGTCATACCCAGAATGCAATGCCACTACCTTAATAAGTGGTGTGCCAGGACATTACCTTAAAACACTGGTAATTGTGATCCCTTACTATTTGTCTCCATCTGGTGGATAACTTAAGCATTACATCCCAGATTACTATAACTATGTAAGTTGATAAGTGGAGGCCCAGGAGTGGTGCAGTGTGGCCCAGCAGCGGGTTCGGGAGGACCACACTGCAGCCTATGAAACCCAGGCAGAGAGGACCTGCGGGAAGGAGGGTGGAGGACAGTAGGAGTATGTTTGTGTGTGTGCTAGGCCGATGTAGCAGAGCCTGGTCTCCAATCGTCTTGGATCTCCTTGCCATTGGACCAGGACCTTGCTCTGTCAAGCCCATGTGGTAGCTGGTGTGCAACGGCCACCCCACGTTAAAAGAATTCCCGCACAGGCATCTTCCACCCTTTAAAATGAAGTTCGGGACCTGGAACGTCAGGACCCTCATGGACAACCCCAACAGTGACAGAGACTGTAGGTCCCACATTGGACTCATCAGTCACCTGAGAACTCATTTTTAGTGTGGAAGCAAGTCATCCTTGGTTCCGAGGGACTGCTTAAGAAGAGTGTATAGGGGAATCTACTGCAGTGAATTGCACTTGTAGCTGCAAAGAGTATGGCACAGCAGCCTTGACAGAAGGCACAAACTGGTTTGCAACATTGTAAAAATGCCATTCACTTAAATCAAGTGATCAGACAGCAAGTTAGACTGTCTCAAGAGCCAGGGTGATTTCCCTCCAATTAATGGTGCGTCAGGTGACAAAGCACATGGGACCACCCTCCAGACTTCGACTGTTTGGTTAACCTACTCGGTTCCCTGTCTTCCCTGCAAGGAGGTGAGATTCTCGCCGTAAAGCTTACGGTAATGCTCCTTGGCAGCAAAGGAAACCTGTGGGGGGGGGGGTTTTAAAAATAAAGTCTTTCCAGGGCCCTTGATTGCTGAAATATTAGTATTGTACCACACGATTTGTTTGCACAATACCTGTTTGGCTGTTACTGGCAGAAGCCCAGGGGGCAAAGTGCAAAGGTCAGCAGGCGGAGTGCACGAATGGTCCAATCCTAAACTTGGCCATCTATGTGAACGTTGGATGGTTCGAGAAAGATGTTCATTCTGTAACCATACTACATTAGCTCCTCCCATATGTCGGGGATAGAAACGGAGAATCTGTGTGACAATATAAGGTACTGCGCCTTTTAAGATGAGAAGGATCTGCCCATAGGCAGTATTCACAAGTATGATGTACCATTCCATGCAGACTTACTTTTAATGATTCAGAGCAGTAATTTGTCTAATACATTTTATTCATAAGGGCTAAAGAATAAATGACAAAAATATCTCTAAGGGAGCCAGGTTAAGGTAAGTTTTTAAAAACAGTAGATTCTTTTTTTTTTTTAAATATACTTTTAACAATAGCACCTTAAATGTTATTAATCTACTTGGTGTCAAAATTCTGCATGAGCACACCTCGTCTTAACAGTGTAACCCAAACACTGCCCTAGGCATGGCTTTTGTGATAGTGGTTTAAATTTTCTTTTTACAAATACTGTGAAAGTTGTAAGGATCTGCAAAGTACATTATAATATGGATTCAATTTGTTGCAACGTCGTTTTGTAGTCTTGATGGGTATAAATACTGTTAAGAAGTCACGGGCCCATTTGGGTTTGAAAAGGAGCTATTTATCTGACTTGATTGCTGTAGCAGTGCCCCATGTGGAGGAGCTGCATCTAGCCTTGATTGCTACTCCAACCAAGTAGTCAATACTGGATCAACTTAATATTCTCTCTGTTCCTGAAACATAGAAGATAGGAGCAGGAGTAGGCCATTTGGCCCCTCGAGCCCGCTCCGCCATTTAATGAGATCATAGCTGATCATCCAAACTCAGTGCCCTGTCCCTGCCGTCTCCCCATATCCCTTGATCCCTTTAGCCTCAAGAAATATATCCAACTCCTTCTTGAATATATTTAACTAGCTGGGGGGCCCGGCGTTGCCAAGGCTTTTTTGTAAAACGGCAGTTTGAAGGATTAGGCCCCGCCCACCCCGTAGGATTGGTCAACCGTCAAGTCAATCAACGCTAATGAGCGGATTCCCCCGTAGGATTGGTCAACCATCAGGTTTTGTTTTTTGTATACTGTCCGAACAATTTTTGTCTGACCAAAAAGTAAAGATGCCTATGACACTCCCCTAATCATAAGCTTTCTTTTGATATAACATATGTGTAGGTATGCTCTATAACTTTTGAGTGTATAGCGGACATACACACAGACAGACAGATGGACGGATCCTTTTTTATATATATAGATAGATAGATGAATTGGCCTCAACTGCCCTGTGTGGCAGGGAATTCCACAGGTTCACCACTCTGGGTGAGCTACTGACTCTCTCTCGGGTAGCGTTCCACGGGTGCTGACAGTTTTCACACATCTCCCAAGTGAGCCTTGATGGTGAGTTCTACCAGGCTATACAGCTCTGGAGGGTATTACAGGTGAGCCTAATCTGTCCACACATGAATGCTTTCATACTTGCGTCACTTCAGGACCAAGTACCTCAGTTTCTTTTTTTTCCCCCCCCTTCCTGCCTCTCCCTCCTCAAGCTCATGGGTACTGAAGCAATTGTACCACCCTTACTCCAATTGAAATGGGTTAATGTAACATAGACAGGACATTGAGCCTGGGTCTTTCTGGTCCGTTTGGCTTATACAACACTAAGTAGGCCATTGGTCAAGGGAGCATGATTTTTTTTAAATTCATTCATGGAATATGGGCATCGCTGGGAAGGCCAGCATTTATTGCCCATCCCTAATTGCCCTCAAGAAGGTGGTGGTGAGCCGCCTTCTTGAACCGCTGCAGTCCGTGTGGTGAAGGTGCTCCCACAGTGCTGTTAGGGAGGGAGTTCCAGTATTTTGACCCAGCGAGGATGAAGGAACGGCCGATATATTTCCAAATCAGGCTGGTGTGTGACTTGGAGGGGAACTTGGAGGTGGTGGTGTTCCAATGTGCCTGCTGCCCTGGTCCGTCTAGGCGGTAGAGGTCGCGGGTTTGGGAAGTGCTGTCGATTTAACGTAAATGATTCTCGGACAAAGCTTGGGGATAAGGAAGAGAAAGACTGAGAGAAAAATCCCACCCTGCAAAGAAGGAGTTGTGTCTGATTCTGAGCGGTGTTGACAGCTGCTGCAGAGAAGCCCACTGCCCAGCTCATCCTGCCTTCCTGGATGTAAAGGAACCAAGGGTTTGGTAGGGAGTCCAAGTTGACTTAAACTAGTAAACATAAAAGGGCTGTGCACGATCACTGTAAACTTTATTTAATTGCTGCTTGTTAAGAGCGCATGAAGTTTTATTAATGTTTATAAACCATAAAACACTCTCGCAGCACTATCCTGTAGTTTCTGTTCCCTGGTATGTGCTGTGTATGCTGTTGCTTATGGTTGTTTCATTTATTTAGAGTATTGGGCAACTAGCATTTCAACTTGGGCCTCACCGTGTGCGCCAAGTCAGACCTTGGCCTCGATTTTAACTGACCCGTGGAGTCGGGATTGGAGGCGTGCGGGGGGTTAAAGTCCCGAATTCGGGGGTCCCGACACCATCCCGCCCCAACCCGCCTCCATGTAAGTTTCAAAGGAGGCGGGGACCCGCCTACCCGAGGCGGGAAGGGATTAGTGACAATTAACTGCCTGTTAACAGGTAGTTAACAAACAGTTTTTAGCCTAATTCCTATTTTTAATGTTGAAGTGTGGGATTCCCGACGGCTCCAAACCACGCCAAGTTAGAGTCGTCGGGTTGAAGGACTTGGAGGGGTCGAGATGTCGGTGTTCAGGTGAGTGATGGGTGCATGAGTGCAAAGGTAAGTGTGTTTGGTGTGTCTAAAGTGTGTAAAGAAGTTTAAATTAGCTGTACTTACCTTTACAGCCTTCCTTCCTCTAGGTTTCGGGAGTCCATCATTCAGCCGGCACAGAAAGCAGAACGGCTGCGAACTGTCAAAAGTGACAGGCTGCAGCTTTCTGTGCCGGAGAGATTTCTAATTGAGTCTGTGTAGTAGGACTCGGGTTAGAAGTAAGACTGTCAGTGTTTGACAGCTTCAAACAGCTGTGAAACGCTGATATTTCATCTGTCAAAACGTTTTGACAGATGAAATATCAATTCAATTTTATTTGTCATATATGCAACAGACGTGTGTACTGCACAATGAAATGTTGATTTTTACGAGTCCTCCCAATCTGTGACGTCACCTGTTGCCGGGTGGCCCTTAATTGGCCTGCTGAGCCCGCTGGGCGGGCTGGACAAGATCAATCAAGTTAAAACCGCGTGGATTGGCCGCAACCCCAAAAGTTGTAGTCCCGCCTCCTTCCCAACTTCTAAATGAAAATCACCCCCCTTGGGTCAGAGGGAGGAGAGTGAGGTAAAGAGCGGTGGTCTGCTGCTGCTGAAGAAGCAGCTATGTTGTGAATGCCTGTGGAGACATCCGACAGCTGTGTTGTGCTGTTCGGTGTGGAGATAAGCCTAAGGATAGGGAATGAGATTTTATAAATGTAAAGTGATTGCTTTGCTGATGAACCCGATTTGAACATTTAAAAAAAAATATTGCTGTCTCTATGCAGTGACCAAAAAACTCACTGCAGATGTAACTTTAATTTAGGAGCACCAGGGTCTGTATTAATGGGTGCAGATGTTGGATTGGTACCTGGAGTGTGTCCACTCAGTGCACTCCATCTATCAGTGCAGATGGCCAGGAACATTCTTAATGCCTCATCGTCACTTCATTCTGAAAAAAACTTAGTGGGGGAAAAAGGTATTTTTATTCCTTATCTAGGAGACAATCACTACATGATGGTTCTTGATGATTAGGGCTGAGACCGCTGAAGAAGAACGAGCCAACCCCCTCTGGTTGGCAAGGATTTTCCTTACATTCCTCTTCGCTCCTTCCGACGCCATGACTCTTGCAGGTTTTCCCCCCCTGCAGGTTGCATCTCTTCTGGATGAAAAGAGCAGTTTGATGGCCGAGAACAAAGTGCTGCGTGAACGGATGAACCGCTCCGACTCCTTCGAGGAATCGACCAGCGTCACCAACAAGAAACTCCTCGTACTCCAGAGCCAGCTGGAGCAGCTACAAGAGGAGAACTTCAGGTACCTTTCCCATTCTTCCAAATTGTTGCAGACAGTTTTAAAAAAATAAAAAAAAATTCAACAGATCCTGGCCTTTTGAGTACATTTAGAAAAATGGCATTTCAAATGCAGCAGCGGAAAGTTATTTTGTAGCGGACGCCATTCCCGGCAGCCAAAATGAGCGAGAGTTGGGGTTTTTTTTTCGTCCCTTGGGATGTGGGCGTCGCTGGCAAGACCAGCATTTATTACCCATCCCTAATTACCCTTGCGAAGGTGGCGGTGAGCTGCCGCCTTGAACCGCTGCAGTCCTTGTAGTGAAAGTACTTCCACAGTGCTGTTAGATTCAGATTAGATTTATTTGCCATGTGTAACAAGTACAATGGAATGCTTGTTCCCCGTGGGGACGCGTCAGCTATACATACAGCGCCGCGTTCAGAGTCAATACAATGGCTTCCCGTGGCAGTGGGAGCACGATGTCCCTCAGCCGCTCCGTCGTCCTCCTTCACCGTGGCCTCCTCCTCACTGTTGCCGGCTCCACGTATGGTGGCCTGCTTCTCCCGCTCTGGCCACCATGCCCGGCTCCCCTCCTCCCATCCGGACTGCGAGTTACCCGAAATGGAGCTGCCGGCCGACGTGCTGCAGAGGGAGTTCCAGGATTTTGACCCGGCGACGATGAAGGAACGGCCGATATATTTCCAAGTCCGGACGGTGTGTGACTTGGAGGGGAACTTGGAGGTGGTGGTGTTCCCATGCGCCTGCTGCCCTTGTCCTTCTAGGTGGTAGAGGTCGCGGGTTTGGGAGGTGCTGTTGAAGAAGCCTTGACCTTTTTAAAGCCTTTCTTTAACGGAAAACTGATAACTCCAAGTATTTTAAAAGAGAAGGCCAAAGATTGCAAAAATAGTTATGATTAAAACTTAATGGCGCATATCTTCTCCTTTCACCTTCCATTCTCTCGCTCCCTCATTGGCGTACTGCCGTCACCAAGGGCTTGTTTTGGGAAATTCTGGGTGCAAAGAGACAGCCAACACTCTGGCCTAATGCCACACCACCACCTTTCGCAAGAAAAGTTAAATCCGTCCTGTTTTGCCCAGGTTGGAAGGAATGAAAGATGATTTCCGTATCCGGTGTGAGGAGATGGAAAAGGAGGTGTACGATTTGCAGCACAGGAACGATGAGCTCACCAGCCTGGCTGAGGAATCCCAGTCTCTCAAAGACGAAATGGACATTTTGAGGTAAGGTTGCAAGCTCTGGTCACTAATTTGCTAACAGAAATGGCATGCTAGCAAAGACTTTTACTGATGACTTGATGTTGTAGCACAAATAATGAAGATCTGAATCACAAACAGCATGGGCACGCACACCTGGCTGAGGTGTCTTCCACTCACCTTACCCACGTAAAAGACATTGGCCCAGAACTTCGGGTCTCCACGGGTGAGTACGCATGGGGTACTCACCCGTAGGCCCAATGGAAGTGCCGGTTTCCTGCATGCACTGCGCATGCGCGGGAAACCGGCACTTCCGTTCCCCTGAAAGCAGGGGTTAAGAGGTCGAACGCATGCGCGGGAGAGGCAGCCCGTGCGCATCGAACTTGCGTTTTTTTGGCAGGTTTTCCCGGGAGGGTAAGCCTCCAGAAGTTAGACATGTAAAAAGCAGTCGCAAGGCCTGTTTTTTTTACAAGGTAAGTGGTGAATTAATTAAAATTAAAACATTTTTTCCACAGGTTTATTATTTTTAAATACTTTAAAGAAAGGTAAGTTTATTTTTAGCTCCGTTAGAAAATAAAATTATTTTTTTCAAAAATTTAAATTATTGTTTAAAATAGTTATTTCATGTAATTTATAGTTTATTTTAAAAATGTGATGTTTTAAAAAAAATTATTTGAAGATTTAGTGATGTTTTGGGGCTCGTAGTATTTATAAGTTTGACAGCACTTCCTGTCAAACTTATGAATGAAGCATTCCCTGCTACGATTGGCTCCCCATGGCCCACGTGATCCCAGGGGACGCTTTGAACTAACTGCGCCCCTGGGATACGCAAGCACTGCGCGCCGGCAGTTGGAGCAGGCCCAGGATCGGAATTCCACGCGGGCCCACAGCTCAACGGCTGGCGCGCTAGGTAAGTGCAGGTCGGGGGCTTGCACCCGCGGGAAGCCCCCGACCCGAATTTCTGGGCCATTGTCTGAATGGTGGAATAGTGGGTTGCTGTTGGCACTCTTGTTTGTCGGCAGTCACTGTTCTTCTTCTTCATCTTTGTTAGCTTAAATCATTTGTCTCCTCATCATCTCAGTTGGTCATCATAGTCCTTCACCATTGGTTGTTCTTTCTTTGTGACCATCAGTTGCTTGTGGTAGACCCACTATTCTAATGGTGATGGATCCTTTCTGTTTTTAGAAAACACTTACTTACTCGCATGTCACTGTTAAATACTCAAAACTGAAGATTTCCAAGTCAGCAAGTGGGAACTCCCACTTCACTAACAAGTACTATATAACCTCTTGTTGCATCAGGAAGTTTTCAAATGGCTTACGAGGCATTTTGTTACAATAGCTTCTTTCTGTTTCCACCCCACCCAATTTATCAGGTACAGGAAACTTTTTTTTATCTGGCACCGACCTGGTGCCGGTTCATCAAAAATTCCGGATAACCGAGAGCTATAGTAAAAGATACGGAGAGCTGAGAGCTCCATATAAAGCAACAAACCCTGTTGCTTAGCAACAGGTACAGAACAATGGCCACAAGTTCCAAGCGTCTCTGTAGCTTAGCAACAGCTGCAGCCACACCCAATTGCACAGCAACAGATCGAGGAAGGCAAGTAATATGAAGTAAAACTTACCTGAACCTGCTCCTGAATTTTGCCGGTTAACCGAGATTTCCGTTTATTTAGGTGCCGGTAAATCGAAAGTTTCCTGTAGGTTTTATCCCTCTGGGTTCATTTTTCCCCTCTTCCACTGCATGTACCATTTCAGTGGTGATAAAATGGGCAGTTCACCACCTCCTCTGCCTTTCCAACTAGACACTATGAGAGACGTGGGGGGGCGGGGGTTGTTCTCCTTCACCTACGCCTGGCCTCCCAACGTCTAAACTTACTAAAGATGTTTATGAGCACAGTAAAGACAGTATGAAGTAGGTGGATGATTAATGGCACATGAAGGTGTATGCCATCATGGAACTGCTGCAGTCATACCAGCTTTCCCCTTCCTAGCTAAATATAAGGAGTTTGTACTCTAGAAGTGCACAAACTGTTGTACAGGAAACTCTCGATTTACTGGCACCTAAATAACCGGAAATCTCTGTTAACCAGCAAAATTCAGGAGTAGGTTCAGGTAAGTTTTACTTCATATTAGTGGCAGTTCCTGGATCTGTGGCTGTGTAACAGGGTTCCTGCACTTGTTGCTAAGCAACAGGGACACTTGGTCTGTGGCCGGAGTTCCGGCACATGTTGCTGAGCAACAGGGAAGCCTGGATTTGTTACTGTGTACGGAGCTCTCGTACCTTTTAACTACACCTCTCTGTAATCCGGACTTTTTAATAAACCGGTACCACGCTGGTCCCATTGGTGCCGGATAATAGAGTTTCCTGTAATGGTTTTTTTAAAGTACTAAAGGAGTCTGAACTATTGAGGGTTTTGCTGATGTTGTTATTTACAGGCATTCTTCAGACAAAGTCAGTAAGCTGGAGGCTACCGTGGAGGCTTATAAGAGGAAGCTTGAGGATTTGGGAGACCTGCGTAGGCAAGTCAAGCTCCTGGAGGAGAGGAACACTGTGTATATGCAGAAGACCTTTGACCTGGAGGAGGAGCTGAAAAAAGCAAACACCGTACGCAGTCAGCTGGAGGCTTACAAGAGACAGGTAATGTGGACCACACCGTTATCTCATTTAACTTGGGCTCACCCATCCCGATCTCTAACCTCCTCCAGCCCTACAACCTTCTCTCTTTTTTTCTCTCCCCGCTTCACCCCCAACTCTTTGTTCCTCTGACCGGTTGACTGTGCATCAGGGTGGCATTTCCATTTCTCACATTAATCACCTTGTGGTTACCCTGACTGAGACGGTCTCATTGATATTACATTACATCTGCGCAATCCCCACTGGGAACTGGTGTGACCAACGTTCCCCCAATTTATTTTTGGCTGCGCTGCCCCTTTAACAGGCTGCGCTGCCCCTTTAAATTTCCGTGCATGCAAGGTTTTTCCAATTAAAAGCAGCTGGGCTGCCGCGCAGCTTAACGGGAGCATTGGTTGTGACTGTCCAACGTAAATCTGTTGAACTTATTCTACACAATCGGGCTAGTTTCCTTGTTAAATTGAAGTAAATATTCTGACGCTTTTCTTCCCTCTTTTCCCCCCCCCCCCCCCCCCGTGTTTATAAATATGAAGGTTCATGAGCTTCACAACAAGCAGACAGAAGAGTCGATGAAAACCGAGAAGTGGCAGTTTGAGTTCAAGCATCTGCAGGAGAAACATGATGCGCTGCTGAAAGAGAAAGAGGTAATCCCAGAAAGTCGGGTCGTGGGATCAAACCAGACAACAGTGGAAATGGACGGCAGGTCGGTCAGGTTCTGAAAGAGGAAGATGTTTTGTGGTGGGAATGAGACTGGGAGGACCGCGTACACGAGACCTGACCAGCACTTGGAGCTGATGGTGTGACGTTAAATTGATGAGATCGTACCAAGCAATGTCGAATACGGCAGCTTTCTCCACAATCAGATGAGTAGGCAGAGATAAGTGCAGGGTGGGCAGGAAAAGGGGCAGCGGAGAGAATATGTGTCGACAGCTTGTTCTCCTGCATCTCTCCCAGGTTTCCTTTTTACGCCGCTGGCTAATTTGCCGGTTTAGAAACATAGAAAAATAGGAGCAGGAGTCGGCCATTCGAGCCTGCTCCGCCATTCAATATGATCATGGCTGATCCTCTATCTCAATACCATATTCCCGCTCTCTCCCCATACCCCTTGATGCCTTTTGCGTCTAGAAATCTATCGATCTCCTTCTTAAATATATTCAGTGACTTGGCCTCCACAGCCTTCTGTGGTAGAGAATTACACAGGTTCGCCACCCTCTGAGTGAAGAAAGTTCTCCTCATCTCAGTCCTAAATGTCCTACCCCGTATCCTGAGACTGTGACCCCTCGTTCTAGACCCCCCCCCCCAAAGCCAGGGGAAACATCCTCCCTGCATCCAGTCTGTCTAGCCCTGTCAGAATTTTATACGTTTCAATGAGATAAATTTGAATTTGGAAGGACTGCAGTTCAGAAAGTTCTGCTCTCATTGGCGGTTTCTCGGTTTTATCCTCCGATTAGGGAGGAGGGAGAGCAGAAGTTGGCAGAACCTCCGTTCTAAAGGGTGAACCCAGCCAGAAACGCAACCTGAAGCAGGAGCAGGGCACTTCATCGGTAGTTTTGCAGCTTCACAAGCTCTTTGCAAGGCAAAGAAACTTGTTAACCGAACTGCCTTCTTGCCAAATCATTAATGCGACATCCGTACGACGGGAAAAGATTATAATGGGACGTCTATCCATTCGATGGCCTCCTGAGATGCCGAGTGGAGAAATAGGGTGCCTCCCGCAACAGATCTCAGCGGGCAGGTTGATGTGATGTGTTCCATGGTCTGGGATTCATGGCCACAGTCGCGCTTCGGGTCGCCCCCCATCTCGGTTGAGCGCTGTCCACTGTCTTCGAGGGAGGTCGAAGCCAGGGACCTCTGCTGCTGGGTCAGTGATGAGGTGTTGGTTCTTTATGTTGCGTGCGCCCCACAATTCCGTCCATCCGGATAGTGAGCCGATCCCAGTGCCAAATCAGTAACAACTGGCTGCAGCCGTGAAGCGAAGGATGTCGTGGCAAATTCCTGCTGTAATGCCATGCTGAAACAGCGGTGTTCCACATTCAAAATGTTAAACCTCACATTTAATTGTAGCCACTTAAACACCAGCTGATTTTTCAAGCATTACAGTAATTAAGTGCTTGTGTTTCTTTTCAGCGGCTAATAGTAGAGCGAGATGCCCTGAGGGAGACCAATGAAGAGCTGAGGTGTGCACAAGCGCAGCAGAAGTTCTTGAACAGAGCAGGTAAACTAATATTTCGCCGCCTCCTTCATTGTGCTGAAAGGTCAGAATTCTGCGTGGCACTTGGCGCACAAGTGTGATTTTTCTTTCGGACCAGGGAATTGAATGATTTTGCTGGGTTAGGAGCGTGGTCCGGTTAAAGTAGTAGCCAGTGACACTGAAGGATAGAGCATCGAGCGTAAAACACAAAAAGTGGTACCATTAAAAACACCCATTAAAAGGGATATCCCTTCACTTTCTTTCTTGCAGTTTCCCATTGTCCAACATAAGAAGTAGGAGCAGGAGTAGGCCATACGGCCCCTCGGGCCAGCTCCGCCATTCAATAGGATCATGGCTGATCCGAACCTAGACTCATGTCCACTTCCCTGCCCGCTCCCCGTAACCCCTAATTCCCTTATCAGCTAGGAAACTGTCTATCTCCGTTTTAAATTTATTTAATGTTGCAGCTTCCACAGCTCTCTGGGGTAGCAAATTCCATAGATTTACTACCCTCTGAGTGAAGAAGTTTCTCCTCATCTCAGTTTTGAAACGGCAGCCCCTTATTCTAAGATTATGCCCCCTAGTTCTAGTCTCACCCATCAGTGGACCCAACATAAACTTCCTTTAAAAAAAGATATAAATGTCACACATTGAATGTATACTAACTGGGAAAAAATGTGTTGTATCCCCAACCTTGCATTTTCCAGTAATTATTTGTTATCTTGCTGGTATCTATGACTAGATTTCATTCCATTTCCTGTATTGTTTTCCATGCGCTTTGTGCATTTGCTTCTTTGGATCTAAAATTATCTTTCAGTTCATGATACTATTTGTACTTTTTGTTTCCTGTAATCTTTATAATCTTTGTCTTCTCTCAAACTCTGCCCTTCCAAAGACTTAATGAAAGCACCAATTGCACGTATATTGCTCTTGCTATAATCCAATGTTCTTCCTGAGCCGCAAAGAGCTGCGCACTGCAGCAGTACAGTAATCGGCATTTCAGTGTCGCTGATGGTAGGCTGACCATTCGTCCCCGTTTTCCGGGGACAGTCCCCGGATTAGGTACTGTGGTCCCCGGGCAAGCAACGTCCCTGGTTTACCAAACTCGTCCCCGTATCGAGTCTTTGGGCTAGATTTTCATGGAGCCGTCAGGCGGGGTTTCAGGCGTGTGGGGGGGGGGGGGGGGGAATTCCGAATTTGGGGGTCCCGACACCATCCCGCCCAAAACCCCGCCCCACGCAAGTTTTAGGGGCAGCGGGTACCCGCCCCGCACTGGGACCTGCCGAAACCAGGCGGGAAGGGATTAGTGCCGAATTAACTGCCTATTAACAGGTAGTTAACATGCAGTTTTTAGCCTAATCCCTATTTTGAGGGGTTTCGTGTGGGTTTCCCGACGGCTCCTAACCACACCAGGTTAGAGCAGGCGGGCCGTCGGGTTGAAGGACTTGGAGGGGTCGCGATGTCGGCGCTCAGGTGAGTGATGGGTGCATGAGTGGAAAGGTAAGTGTGTTTGGTGTGTCTAAAGTGTGTGAAGAACTTTTACTTACCTGTACTTACCTTAACAGCCTTTCTTCCTGTAGCCGTCGGGAGCGCATCACTCAGCCGGCGCTTAAAGCTGAACGGCTGCGATCTGTGAAAAGTGACAGCCTTCAGCTTTGAGTGCCGGTAAGAGTTCTAACTGAGCCTGTGCAGAAGGACTCATGTCAGAACTCAGACTGTCAGTGTTTCACAGCTTCAAACAGCTGTGAAACACTGAGATTTCATCTGTCAAGAACTCTTGACAGATGAAATTGCAGTCTGTGACATCACCTGTTGCCGGGTGGCCCTTAATTGGCCTGCTGAGCCCGCTGGGCGGGCTCAAAAAGGTCAATCAAGGGAAAATCGCGCGAATTGGCCGGACGTCGATGTAGGCGGGTCAAAAAACCCGAAAGGGGAAGTCCCGCCGCCTTCCCAACAGGTTCAGGAAAATCTACCCCTTTGTGTTTTTAAACACGAATGTACAGAAACCCCCCAGGGGGGAGATTCTCGGCCCGTTTGAGCTCGGGAACAGATTCCAGGAGCCGGTTGAACGGAGGCGACGATGGCGGCCCCGTCTTCCCACAATGCAGCGCGGTGGAGAAAAGGCCCCATCGATAACTTGGGCCGCCCTGCACGCTGGGGGATTGAGTCCACCTGACCCTGTGTTTCAGCCAGTAGTGACTGGCCTGAGGGCAGAACCTTTAAAATGCGCGGGAGAAGCTGAGGGCGCAGGGAGAGCTGGTGGGTGAGTGGCTTTACTTTACCTCCGATTAGCATGGTTTTTTTTTAACTGAATACGGCAAGCTCTAAATTCTTGGTTCCTAGAGAGCAAATAATAAAAATGACAACAGAGAAGGTCAAAGACTTAGGTAGCAATGGGGAAATTAAAAACCAGAGCGTGTCAGGAAGGGGTAGAAGGTGTGGAGTAAAAGGTAAAGTAATAAAAGGGCAATAGCAGGAACGAAGTGTCACAAAAACATATTTGAAAGTTCTCTATCTGAATGCACGTAGCATTCGTAACAAAATAGACGAGTTAAAGGCACAAATAGCTACATATGGGTATGATCTTGTGGCCATTACAGAAACATGGCTGCAGGGTGACAATGCCTGGGAATTAAACATACCAGGTTATTTAACAATCAGGAAGGACAGGCAGGAAGGAAGGGGAGGTGGGGTGGCTATGTTAATAAAGGAAGGAATCACTGTAAAACAGAGAAATGATATTGGGTCAAAGGATCAGGATAATGAAACAGTTTGGGTGGAGATAAGGAATAATAAGGGGAAAAAAACACTAGTGGGTGTAGTATATAGGCCTCCGAACAGTCGCAACTCGGTTGGACGGAGTATCAATCAGGAAATAGTTGAGGCTTGTAATAAGGGAACATCTATAATTATGGGGGATTTTAACTATCATATAAATTGGACGAATCAAATTGGGCAGGGCTGCCTTGAGGATGAGTTCATTGAGTGTATTAGGGATGGGTTTCTTGAGCAGTATGTAACTGAACCAACCAGGGGGCAAGCAACCTTAGATCTGGTCCTGTGTAACGAGACAGGATTAATTAAAAATGTCCTAGTAAAGGATCCCCTTGGAATGAGTGACCATAACATGGTTGAATTCCATATTCAGTTAGAGGGTGAGGAGGCTGTATCTCAAACAAGCGTGCTAAGCTTGAATAAAGGAGACTATGAAGGTATGAGAGCGGAATTGAGTAAAGTGGATTGGGAAAATAGGTTAAAGGATAAGACGATACATGATCAGTGGTGTACATTTAAGGAGTTATTTTACAAATTCCAAAAAAAGTATATTCCACTGAGGAAAAAAAGGGTGTAAAAGAAAAGACAGCCATCCGTGGCTAAGTAAAGAAATTAAGGATAGTATTCGACTAAAAACAAGGGCATATAAGGTAGCCAAATCTAGTGGGAGGATAGAGGATTGGGAAAACTTTAAAAGACAGCAAAAAATAACAAAAAGATTGATTAAGAAAGGGAAGATAGATTATGAAAGTAAATTAGCAAAAAATATAAAGACAGATAGTAAGAGTTTTTATAGTTATATAAAAAGAAAAAGGGTGGCTAAAGTAAATGTTGGTCCCTTAGAGGATGAGACCGGGAAATTAATGGTGGGAAATATGGAGATGGCAAAAACACTGAATGAATATTTTGTATCAGTCTTTACAGTAGAGGACACCAAGAATATCCCAACACTTGACAAGCAGGGGGCTATAGGGGGGGAGGAGCTAAATACGATTAAAATCACTAAGGAAGTAGTACTTGGTAAAATAATGGGACTCAAGGTGGATAAATCACCTGGACCTGATGGCTTACATCCCAGGGTTTTGAGGGAAGTGGCGGTAGGGATTGTGGATGCATTGGTAATAATCTTCCAAAACTCCCTGGACTCAGCAAAGGTCCCGGCAGACTGGAAAACTGCTAATGTAACACCCTTATTTAAAAAGGGCAGTAGACAGAAGGCTGGAAACTATAGACCGGTTAGCCTAACATCTGTGGTAGGTAAAATTTTGGAGTCCATTATTAAGGAGACAGTAACAGGACATTTGGATAATCATAATTTAATAAGACAAAGTCAGCATGGTTTTATGAAGGGGAAGTCATGTTTGACAAATTTGCTGGAGTTCTTTGAGGAAGTAACATATAGGGTGGATAAAGGTGAACCAGTGGACGTAGTGTATTTAGACTTCCAAAAGGCATTTGACAAGGTGCCACACAAAAGATTATTGCTTAAGATAAAAAATCACGGGATTGGGGGTAATATTCTGGCATGGATAGAGGATTGGCTATCTAACAGAAGGCAGAGAGTTGGGATAAATGGTTCATATTCAGACTGGCAATCAGTAACCAGTGGTGTTCCGCAGGGGTCAGTGCTGGGTCCCCAACTCTTTACAATCTATATTAACGATTTGGAGGAGGGGACCGAGTGTAACACATCAAAGTTTGCAGATGATACTAAGATGGGAGGGAAAGTAGTGAGTGAGGAGGACATAAAAAACCTGCAAGGGGACATAGACAGGCTAAGTAAGTGGGCAGAGATTTGGCAGATGGAATACAATACTGGAAAGTGTGAGGTTATGCACTTTGGCAGGAAAAATCGTAGAGCAAGTTATTATCTTAATGGCAAGAAACTTGAAAGTACTGAAGTACAAAGGGATCTGGGGGTCCTGGTGCACGAAACTCAAAAGGATAGTATGCAGGTGCAGCAAGTGATTAAGAAGGCCAATGGAATGTTGGCTTTCATTGCTAGGGGGATAGAATATAAAAATAGGGAGGTATTGCTTCAGTTGTACAAGGTATTGGTGAGACCGCACCTGGAATACTGCATACAGTTTTGGTGTCCATACTTAAGAAAGGACATACTTGCTCTCGAGTCAGTACAAAGAAGGTTCACTCGATTAATCCCGGGGATGAGGGGATGGACATATGAGGAGAGGTTGAGTAGATTGGGACTCTACTCATTGGAGTTCAGAAGAATGAGAGGCGATCTTATTGAAACATATAAGATTATGAAGGGGTTGGATCGGGTGGATGCAGGGAGGATGTTCCAGATGATGGGTGAAACTAGAACTAGGGGGCATAGTCTTAGAATAAGGGGCTGCTCTTTCAAAACTGAGATGAGAAGGAACTACTTCACTCAGAGGGTGGTAGGTCCATGGAATATGCTGCCCCAAAAAGCTGTCGAAGCTACAACATTACATAAATTTAAAACAGAAATAGACAGTTTCCTAGTAGAAAAGGGAATTAAGGGTTACGGGGAGCGGGCAGGAATTTGGACATGAGTCTAGGTTCGGATAGGTCATGGCCCTGTGGGTAGCGGAGCGGGCCCAGGGGCCGTGTAGCCTGATCCTGCTCCTGTTTTCGTGTGTCTAATGCTGTTAGATTCAGGAGATAGTCCTGTCATAGTGGATTGGCGGTTAGGATCAGATCAGCCATGATCTTATTGAATGGCGGAGCAGGCTCGAGGGGCCGATTGGCCTACTCCTGCTCCTATTTCTTATGTTCTTATGTTCTCCCACTGGGAAGAGGGAAGACTTATGAGGAGAGATTGGGACGATTGGGCATGTACTCGCTGGAGTTTAGAAGAATGAGAGGGGATCTCATTGAAACTTATAAAATTCTAACAGGACTAGACAGACGAGATGCAGGAAGGATGTTCCCGATGGCCGGGGAGTCCAGAACCAGGGGTCACAGTCTAAGGATAAGGGGTCGGCCATTTAGGACTGAGATGAGGAGGAATTTCTTCACCCAGAGAGTGGTGAACCTGTGGAATTCTCTACCACAGAAGGCAGTAGAGGCCAATTCATTAAATATATTCAAGAAGGAGTTAGATATATTTCTTAAGGCTAAAGGGATCAAGTGGTATGGGGAGAAGGAAGGGACAGGGTACTGAATTTGGATGATCAGCCATGATCTCATTAAATGGCGGAGCAGGTTCGAGGGGCCGAATGGCCTACTCCTTCTCCTATCTTCTATGTTTCTGAAACCTTCTGAGACAGAGGGTGTTTCACACTCTATATGGAAAATCTCAGTCTGTTTGGAACAGATTTAAAATTGAGAAATCAAAAGTTAGGGTATCCAGGGCGAGTATAGCTGGTGCAGCACTATTAACAGAACACACGCAAGATTTGAGATACAGTGTAAAGTGAAAATGCCGTTGTCTCCAACGTTCCCGCTAAGCTACGCAGCGGTCTGGAGGTCCCAGGCCGGCCGCTCGCCACCTTTTCAATGAAAATAATCGCGCCTGCGTGAAAATTTGAATGGGCCGTGTGCAGGCACTTAAAGGAATTGTGCATGAAAAAAAAATTAAAAATTACTGGTTGTCTCTACATGTGTTCCACTAGCCGAAGCAAGAAATTCGCCGTGCTGGTTTTTCTGAAGCACGTCCTGGCTACTTTGCCGTGCTCCCACCCTGTGTGTCCCCGGATTCGGTTTAGAAGATGTGGTTTCCCCGAGCTGATGGTGTAAGCTTTTGGCCGCAGCCACACTTTGTAACTGTGGGGGAATGTGTGCAGCTTAGGACACGATACTCGAGCAGTGCATATAACGGGTGTCAATCTGTGTTTTTTTGTGTTCAGATACAGCATCTGATGGCGATTTGTCGGTGGGGAACCTTGCAGCTGAGATGGTTCCTGCGGAGCTCCAGTAAGTCAGTATTTAACTGTATTTCCGCAGTCCCCTCTGGTTCCGTGTCCCCGCCCAGTCTCTGCTGACAGTGTTCACATTCATGTTTAGTAGTTGCCACTTTTGTTGATGGACCTTCTCTTGTCAGCTGTGACTCAGTGGGCAGCACACTAGCCTCTGAGTCAGAAGGTTGTGGGTTCAAGTCCCACTCCAGGGACTTGAGCACATAAAAAGCTAGGCTGACACTCCAGTGCAGTGCTGAGAGAATGCTGCACTGTCCGAGGTGCCGTCTTTCGGATGAGACGTTAAACCGTGGCCCCGTCTGCTCTCTCAGATGGACGTAAAAGATCCCATGGCATTATTTTTCGAAGAAGAGTAGGGGAGTTATCCCCAGTGTCCTGGCCAATATTTATCCCTCAACCAACATACAGGAAACTTTGTTATATCCGGGACCGAGCTGTTGCTGATCTATCAAAACTGCCGGACATACAAAGTTAATGTTGAAGCATACGGAGGTTTTCATCTCCGTATCTGACAACAAACACTGTTGCTTAGCAACAGCTTGTAAACAGTCGGCCCGTACCTTGGAAGCGTCTCTATAGCTTAGCAACAGCTTCAGAGAGACTTTCCAGAGCCCGACTGTTGAAAACAAAGCCACGAGAAGAAAAAAAAACGAACAAAACGGCTCCTGATTTCTGCCGGTAGATCGAGGTTTCCGGACATACAGCCTCCGGATAAACCAAAGTTTCCTGTATAACAAAAACAGATGATCTGGTCATTATCACATTGCTGTTTGTGTGAGCTTGCTGTGCGCAAATTGGCTGCCGTGTTTCCCACATTACAACAGTGGCTCCACTTCAAAAAAAGTACTTCATTGGCTGTAAAGCGCCTTGAGACATCCAGTAGTCGTGAAAGGCACTATATAAATGCAAGTCTTTCTTGTGCATGTTGCAATGTACCTCACACTGCAAATAAAGAGCTGTACTTGTTGCCTCCATGGGTTCACCTCACGTGTTCTGCTGGCCTTGTCTGCACTTCCTCTAGTTGGTTAAAGTCAATGTTCAGCTGGGCCATATCTAAAGGTCCCTGATTTGATTTCTGGTCTCTGCTAAGTTACCTTGGGTTATTGTAGGGGGGATCATGGTCGGCCTCACTTTAAGGAGGGTTCCCGCTCCTGATCATTTATCCACTGTTGGAAAGTGCATGTGTTTGGACGATGGATGAGGATTGAGGACAGTGCGGGGCTTGGCTGTTCAGTCCCATCACCTGTTTTCCGCCACCCCCCCCCCCCCCCCCCCGCTTGCCCCCAACCACCTTAATCAAATATCTTGAGACAGACACTTGTCATCCAAACTGGCATGAAGTATGGTCACATAGCTGAGCTACTGAAGGGCTACCGTATCTATGGAACTGTGTGCCATGAGGAATCAATGCATTCGGGAGAGTGGGCGGGGAACGTAATTGAATTTTGGGTAGACGAATTTGATAACAGCAACTTGTATTTATACAGCGCCTTTAATATAGTAAAACGTCCCAAGGCATTTCACAGGAGCATTATTAAACAAAATTTGACACCGCGCCACATAAGGAGATACAGGAAACTCTTTTTTTTATCTGGCACTGACGTGCCGGTTCATCAAAAATTCCGGATAACCGAGAGCTATAGTGAAAGATACGGAGAGCTGAGCGCTCCGTATAAAGCAACAAACCCTGTTGCTTAGCAACAGGTGCAGAACAATGGCCACAAGTTCCAAGCGTCTCTGTAGCTTAGCAACAGCTGCAGCCACACCCTTGCACAGCAACAGATCGAGGAAGGCAAGTACAATATGAAGTAAAACCTACTCCTGAATTTTGCCGGTTAACCGAGATTTCTGGTTATTTGGGTGCCGGTAAATCGAGAGTTTCCTGTATTCGGGCAGGTGACTAAAAGCTTGGTCAAAGAGGTAAGTTTTAAGGAGCGTCTCAAAGGAGGAGAGAGAGGTGGAGAGGTTTAGGGAGGGAATTCCAGAGCTTAGGGCCCAGGCAACAGAAGGCACGGCCGCCAGTGGTGGAGCGATTAAAATCGGGGATACACAAGAGGCCAGAATTATTTTTGCATTTGTGAAAAATCATTGCATGACAACTCATCCTTGTTTTCAAATCCCTCCATGGCCTCGCCACTCTCCACACAAGGAGCGCAGAGATCTCAGTAGGTTTGTGGGGCTGGAGGAGGTTACAGAGATAGGGAGTGGTGAGGCCATGGAGGGATTTGAAAACAAGGATGAGTTGTCATGCAATGATTTTTCACAAATGCAAAAATAATTTTTAAAAATCTGATTTGAAGTTGAAGAAATGCAAATCTATTTTAAATTAATGATTAAGACAAAATAGATACAGGAAACTTTGTGATATCCGGCACCGACGGGACCGAGCTGTTGCCGTTAGATCAAAACTGCCGGACAAACCAGCGCCAATGTTGAAACATACGGAGATTTTCAGCTCCGTGTGAAGCAACAAACCCTGTTGCTTAGCAACAGCTTCAAAACAGTCGGCTGCAGCTTAAAAGCGTCTCTAGCTGAAGCTGTTGCTTAGCTACAGACCTTGCAGAGCCTGACTGGGGGGAAAAAAAAGCAACGAGAAGTAAAAAAAACTTATAGGAAACGGCTCCTGAATTTTGCCAGTAGATAGAGGTTTCCGGACTTTTAACCTCCAGATAAACCAAAGTTTCCTGTATACTATTTTACCTAAATGAGAAATGTAGTGCCCATTTTTTTACCAGTTGGCTGCATAAATGTTTCAGCAGTTTAAAATTAGCTACTGCAGTAGTGTAACTTGCTGCTGGTTTCGAAGACCATCGTATTTTGGACTATGCTCCGCAAGTCTGGCTGTCTTACCTTTCCCTTCCTCCTTCCCTCTCTCCGACTGCCCCTATCCCCAAGCTGTCATAACAAGGTCCCTACATTACAGGTGATAACACTTGGAAAAATACTTTATTTGCTGTAAAGTGCTTTAGGACGTCCTGATGTCGTGAAAGGCGCTATATAAATGCAAGTCTTTCTTTACGAAGAGCTCAAACTACTGGACTCTTCAGTTCCTGAAAGAGCCACCGTAGCAACGTTCCCGCTAAGCCGCACAGCTGTCTGGAGGTCCCGCGCCGCCCGGGACCAGCTTTTCAAATGGGAGATTGAGAATGAGAGGGGATCTTGTTGAAACTTATAAAATTCTAACAGGACTAGATGCAGGAAGGATGTTCCCGATGGCGGGGGGAGTCCAGAACCAGGGGTCACAGTCTAAGGATAAGGGGTAAGCCATTTAGGACAGAGATGAGGAGGAATTTCTTCACCCAGAGAGTGGTGAACCTGTGGAATTCTCTACCACAGAAGGCAGTGGAGGCCAATTCATTAAATATATTCAAGAAGGAGTTGGATATATTTCTTAAGGCTAAAGGGATATGGGGAGAAAGCAGGGACAGGGTACTGAATGTGGATGATCAGCCATGATCTCATTAAATGGCGGAGCAGGCTCGAGGGGCCGAATGGCCTACTCCTGCTCCTATCTTCTATGTTTCTATTTTGTGATGTGTGAAATTTTGAATGGGCCGCACAGCCTGTTAAAGGGATCGCCCACCCAAAAAAAAAATTGGGGGGAACATTTAACCATAGTGTTTGGTTTGGATTGCCACGGCACTGACTTGTGGGCTGTATTGCTTTTAGGGAGAGGGTCATTCGGCTGCAGCACGAGAACAAAGTGCTACGTGTGCAGCAAGAGGAGACGTACAAGAACCGATTAACCGAGTTCCAGAGCGTTCTGGACGATGCCAACAGGAACACGCACAAACTGGAGAATGAGAACAGGTTAGCAGAGAGTTGGAAATGTGCCAAAGCCACGTGAACGTTTGGGGAGCTTGAAGAATGCATTTTTAACCCCGGTAACCAATGTGCTCTAGGTTGAATCAGCAGCAGATCACCGAGTTACGGGCACAAGTGGAACAACTCCAAAGGGCCCTACAGGAGCAGGGAAGCAAGGCTGAAGATGTGAGTACAGGTGCTGGGTAATTGTCCGGCACGGTCTGCAGGAAAGAACAAAATGGATCAGACCGGCTTTCATGAAGAAAGTGAAAATGTATATTTGTTTTTTGAAATGTTGGAGGAAAATGAGCAGAGTCAAGTGAAGTCTCAAATTCCTTGAAGTAATCCCTTTCCCTTCCCCTCTGTCTTTCTTGCTGTCGCTCGTGTGTGTCTGCCCAAACCAACCACCACTCCCCACCCTTCTGTTTGTGTCATGTTCTAAGTGAAGTTCAGCCTAATCTAATTCCCAGGGGTCCAAATCCATGGCACTAATTTTGCCTGTGGAGTTGGATATGGTTTGAAATGCAGCCAAGCCGGCAAAGCAGACATATTGGCCCTTCTGTGATTTCAGCCGAGGTGTGTTGGAGCAGTTTATTAGTGATATTTGCACAAATGTAAAGAGGAAGAACATTGCATTTCCCAGCCCTGTTATCCCCCTCAATTTTCCAGGCATTTAAAGAAGGACCAGTTGTAAATTTGAATACAATCTGAATGCAGTCAAGGGTAGAGAGAAACTTGGAGACTGAAGAATATACAGCTTTTATGCAGATCATTTTTTGTTCTCTTCCCCCCCCCCCCCCCCCCCCCCCTCCTCATTGGGTAGCTGTATAATGTCTAATGTATTTCTTTCTCTTCCCTTTTGTGTGTTCTCATCTGCAATAGGCCATTGTAAGTATATCAGCAGTTGGAAATTCATCCACAATTAGTGTGCAGAAAAAGCACAAATCAATGGAAAGATTGCATGGCCTGGTTGCACCATTACATATTTTTACTTGCTGCTGCTCAATCACCTTTTATTTCATAATCTCCCAAGGGTCAGTTTTCACATTAAAGTGCTTAATTTTTCTTGATTTATGTTTTGGGCGTGGTTTAACCCTTTGAAGACTGCAGTTTCCTCTACCAAGATGAACGTAGAGCCTTGTTCACTGTTGTTGAAAATGACCTGATAATAACAGGTCATAAAACTGATATTCCTTGAGCTCCTATACCAATTTAAACCTAGTGTAGTTAAAGAGTGAACTGTGTTTCTTGTACCTTATTGCATCTTGTATGCTATTTTTCTGACTCGTAACATATCCCTTCCCAGGACCTTAAAACTGCGGAACTCTTCACCTCCCTCCGTCTTGTCTTTCTGCGACAATCTACAGGAAACTTTCGTTTAAACGGAGGTTAAATATCCGGAATGCTCTATCCACCGGCAAAATTCAGGAGTCGGTTCAGATAACTTTTTTTACTTTTAGTTGCTTTTTTTCTCCATTTGTGGCTCTGCAAGCGTCTAGCTGAAGCTGTTGCTTAGCTACAGAGACGCTTGCAAGCTGCGCCGACTGTTTTGAAGCACAGGGTTTGTTGCTTCAGACGGAGCTCTGATCTCCGTATGTTTTAACATTAGCGCTCGTTTCTCCGGCAGTGTTGATCGACCGGCACCAGCTCAGTCCCGTCAGTGCCGGATACCAGAAAGTTTCCTGTACAAGCTTTTAGTCCCCAAGCTTGGTGTTACTGGGACTGGCCAGCTGGACCACAATGGTCTTTTTTTTAAATTTGTTCATGGGATGTGGGTGTCACTGGCGAGGCCGTCATTTATTGCCTAATTGCCCTCGAGAAGGTGGCGGTGAGCCGCCGCCTTGAACCGCAGAGGGCAGTTAAGAGTCAACCACATTGCTGTGGGTCTGGAGTCACATATCGGCCAGACCGGGTAAGGGCGGCAGATTTCCTTCCCTAAAGGACATTAGCGAACCAGATGGGCTTTCATTACTTTTTAATAGCTTTTTTATTCCAGATTTATATTCCCCAACTGCCGTGGTGGGATTTGAACTCATGTCTCGGGATCATTAATCCAGGCCTCGGGATTACTAGTCCAGTAACACAACCACTAGGATACCGCACCCCTTTCCCAGTACTGTACATTCCTATGTCCCTATTATTGGTAACTGGGTGAAAGCTTGTGCCGCAACACTAGCGGTTTTGTATTGAACATTATCTGCTGCTATGTGATTATCAATTCCAAGAACATTTTACACGAACCAGCCAGTATCTCCTCAGCAATAATGCATTCAGGCAATGTTCGTGGTTCTACACCTTTCTCCAATTGGAAATTTATCGAGAAGAATTTTGGAAGTGTGTGATTCCTGGCACTTTTCAAAGGGTTAATGCTGTAGATAGTATTCACTGCTGGTTATTATGGATGAGAGATGGTCACCTAACCCTTTCACTGGGCCTTCGTACTGAGTAAGATCTTGATCAAACGTTTGGAATACTTTGCATCGGTTTAGGATTTCTGAACTCGCTGGACTGTTGTGGACATAACGCCAAACAAGGATATGTAACCTAATCGGTTCTTCAAATTCAGGGTTTCATTCCCATAGAGCAGTGAATCCTCAGTGATCTATTTTACAGAGCAGGCAAGAGAAACTAGGAAGGGGGGTGCTGTGGGGGGAGAGGGGGGCAGGTGGGTGGGGTCAGAGCTCGTCTGATAAAAATTGATACCTCAATAAACTGTGAGTTAGAACAAAGTTTTGGAGACCCATGAGACAACCCAAAATGTCGGGCTGAATAGTTCAAGTTCCATTGTAAAATAACAAAAGTGGGTGAAAGGTGCTTTATTGAGGGAGCTTCGGAGGCCAGTGGGTAGGCAGGGCCTGTCAAAGTATTAAGTGACATTTTGTATCCTCTTAGCCACCTTGGGTACCCTACGACTAGTATTCAGCCCATGTTGCATATTCTGCATCTGTTTTATTTTTTAACTTGTAAACCAAGGTGAAGAGCCAAGGTCTGTAGTTGCAGGATATCCGCAACGTTTGGGAGGAGTGGGGAGCGAAGTAGAAGAGGAGAAATGGTGATTATGTGACATCAAACTTGGGTTGTAAAAGCTTGTAGACTGTAGAAGAAAGGTAAGGCTGACGGAAGCAGAAGTTCCAAAGTTTTGAGGCCTGGGATCGATCGAAGTGCAATGAGTCTTGATTTCAACACTGGAGGGGTGCACAGTGGAGGGAGTGGTTGTAGGATAGCATTTCTGTCTACTCCTTATTGGGTTATGTCTACTCCAGAAACAGCAAACCAGTTATAACTGCAGGCTGATTGGCGCAGAATGGCATTCGAGTGAGCCCTTTGGGATTCCGATTTAAACCATCGTTAAAAAGGACACTGAACTTGATGGCCGAGTGAAAGGGGTGAGATTTGGGGACAGGCAGTCCCTTCAGCTTTTGTGTGGAGCTCTGTGCTCAATCATGCTTTTTGTTTCCTGTGTGTGATTAACGTCTACAAGTGAGAATTATTTCAATGGACCTTTTGATGAAAAGAATAGTTGTGTGCTTCCGTTACAGTTTGTACTCAACTATACCTTCCTCTTCCCCTCGTTTTTTTTTCCCTTGCAGTCTAATCTGCTGAAACGGAAGCTGGATGAACACCTGTGAGTAGAAAGAATCTCCTCTTTCACGGGTTTGACCTTGCATCCTCGGGGCCGTAGATAAAACTTGCAAGCGAAAGTTTCTGCTGAAATGCCATCACCAAAGTCCTCCAATTAAAACCATAGCAACAAATCTTTTGCTCCTTCATTCTACAAGCATCTATTACTCCTGATATCCTCTAGCTGTTTCCCTGCCACTTAGGAACCGCTTTGTAAACCTCGATGGTATTATAGCCGAATACTGAGCTGGCTCTACCGTGCTGAGTACTTGAAAAAAATAGGCAGAGGAGGAGTGGCTTCATTAACTTTGCATCAACACTAGTCTTGATTTGCATTTGTCTAAATAGAATTTAACATCCAAACTCCTCTAACCCTGGTGTAACGTGTGGGCACAGCTTATAGCACTAATTGAGAACTCATCCATTCTCTCTAGAGTGCAGCAGTTACAAAGTTCGCATGATATTTGTAAAGAGATTACATTGTCTAGACTGCGGTCATTTCCTCCCACTAACATTCTTGCAAATAGTTAACACAATCTGGGAGATTTGTCATTCTTCACAGCGTGATCATGAGCCCCTGATCAATAGTGCTTTGTGTTTTTCCCCCTCCCTAGCTTAAGAGACCTGAGGCATATTCTACAGTGTGTTCTCATTTAGAGAGGTTTCATGATTTAAGGCAAATGATACCTGCCCCTGTTATATTTCTCTCATTATATTGAGGAGTGAGTGCTCCTATCCTGCCCAAAACCATTCATTGACTGCATCCAAGAGGGCTCTCGGGCCACAGCCAATGAATTAGCGGCATGGAGGTGGACAGTGGCCCTGGAATGAAGCTGTTTGCTCTGCTTCATGCCCCCACTGCCCCTTATTGTCCTGTGTTGCTTTCTCAACACATTGCATCACCCATGTTTCCATATAGAGTTAAAAAAAAATTAAAAATCTACCTGTCCAAAATGTTTAGTCCTACAGGAGACCAGGCAATTTAAATCTGGCGAGGGTGCTAGTTCCTGTTCATCTGATGTGAACAGTGCTCAACCAATATGTGGGTAGAGGACAAAGAGCAACCCAGAGAGGACAACTAAGGTGCTGACCTCCATTCTTTCAGCCGCTCTGTGGCTTGGCTCGTCCGCCTGAGTCTGAACTGCCTCCACCTGACTCGATCCGCTTGGGTCTCCTGGAATCTTAACTTGCTGTGAAACTATTTGCCCCTCCTGTACTAATCCCGAACTAAAAGAAGTTGTGCTGTACTTGACAACCAAGGACAACCTGCTTACCATTTTCCGCCTACAGTGAAATCATTGACTTTTCTCTTGCTGAAAGTTCGATTTCTGTTGGTAAAAACCTTGATAAAATTAACTCTTTTTGTAAGCGCTCTGCCAATCTCTTTCTCTTCCCACCCCCCCCCACCCCTTTTTGTAATGTGTCTTGGCCGTCCCATCAAAACTGCCGGACATACCAGCGTTAATGTTGAAGCATACGGAGGTTTTCATCTCCGTATCTGACAACAAACACTGTTGCTTAGCAACAGCTTCTAAACAGTCGGCCCGTACCTTGGAAGCATCTCTGTAGCTTAGCAACAGCTTCAGAGAGACTTTCCAGAGCCTGACTGTTGAAAAGAAAGCTACGAGAAGAAAAAAAACCTAACAAAACGGCTCCTGATTTCTGCCGGTAGATCGAGGTTTCCGGACATACAACTTCCGGATAAACCAAAGTCTCCTGTAGTTGAGAAAGGTGCTGCTCCCCATACTGAGTTCTTTCACGTTGTTGCAGGGAGAAGCTGCACGAAGCCCACACTGAGCTACAGAAAAAAAGAGAATACATTGATGACCTGGAGCCGACAGTGGACAGCCACAGTAAGTAGTGGAAGTGGTGGGACTTTCAGTACAAACACAAGTTGTCATGAGTCTTATCATGACTCATGAAGTAACACTGGGCGGCCAGCTGGTGGCACCGTCCAAGGAGTATAAATACTCGGGCGTGGGCCCAGCTTGCTCAGGATGTTTCTGTAACCAGGAACTAGTGATGTAACTAGAATCTCATGGTTGTGAAACAGTTGATTAAAGCCTTGTTTTATACTCAAACCAAGTGCGCAGTAGTCTTTTTACATCACAAGTCACTTGCGCTTGTACAGCTCCTCAGCACATCAAAACATCTTGACGCACTTCACTTGTGTAGACGAATGCAGCAGCCACTCTGCACCAACGGTGACCCAACTGCTTCAGTTAGACGAGTGAGCAGGTAATCTGTTTGGTTTGGAGGTATTAATTGAGGGAGCAGTGTTGGCCAGGGCCCGCTGGAGAATTTCCTGCTCCTCGTCGACTTGTGCAATGGGATCCACTGGCAACCCAGTTTAACATTTTGTCCGCTTCTGGCAATGCATCACTCTGCCAGTATTGGACTGAAGTATCGGCCTAAATTGTGCACTCAAGTCCTGCTGTGGCTCTGTTGGTAGGTTAGTCATTAGCTAGACTGACAGAAGTTCAAGTCATGGATTTTGGCTGTCACTGGAGTGAGTGCCGGCACTAACTATGGATGACTTTTGGGGGAGGGAGAGAAAAGAGACGGAAGCAAAGGGAGACATGGTCTACCCACTCTCCTTGGAAATATAAGAACATAAGAAATAGGAGCAGCAGCAGGCCATTCGGCCCCTCGAGCCTGCTCCGCCATTCAGTAAGGTCATGGCTGATCTTTGACCTTAGCGGCACTTTCCCGCCTGATCCCTATATCCTTTGATTCCCCTAGAATCCAAAAATCTGTCTAGCTCAGCCTTGAAATATGAAGCATGATTGCCACCAGTTGCAGAAAAGTTTGGAATGTCAGAAATTCCTTTTGAAGAAAGGAAACTATTGCATCATTGGAGAGAAAGACTTGCATTTCTATAGCGCCTTTCATGATCACCAGACGTCTCAAAACACTTTTCAGCCAATGAAGTACTTTTGGAGTGCAGTCACTGTTGTAATGTGGGAAACGCAGCAGCCAGTTTGCGCACAGCAAGCTCCCACAAACAGCAATGTGATAATGACCAGATCATCTGTTTTTGTTATGTTGGTTGAGGGATAAATATTGGCCAGGATACCGGGGAGAACTCCCCTGCTCCTCTTCGAAATAATGCCATGAGATCGTTTACGTCCACCTGAGAGAGCAGACGGGGCCTCGGTTTAACGTCTCATCCGAAAGACGGCACCTCCGACAGTGCAGCACTCCCTCAGCACTGCACTGGAGTGTGTGCTCAAGTCCCTGGAGTGGGACTTGAACCCACGACCTTCTGACTCTGAGGCGAGTGTGCTACCCACTGAGCCACAGCTGACTGTAAACATAATACGTTTTAATGCACAATTCATTTTTTAAATTTGTAGCAGCCCGCAAGATCGGTAAGCTGCAAGAAGTTCTGAAGAAGAAAGATGAAGACATGAAAGCCATGGAGGACAGATACAAGAAATACCTGGAGAAGGCACGGACGGTAAGTCCTTTGACCACTGCAGGATATCATCATACGATTCACCGTAGAGCAGAAGGGAATTATTTTTCAGTTCAAAACCAGAATTACAAGAGGAAAAAAAGTCCCAGTAGATACTAAGAATTCTACTTCATAGCCTGCAATGTAAAACTGCTTCTGATTAAGGCCTGGGTACATTGAGACAAAGTTAATTTGAAAGAGTTTGGAATCTGTTCAGTTTCCAAACTTTTTCAAATAACTTTGATGGGCAGATTCAGAGTACCCAGGGTAAGGGAGACAACGAAATTCCAGAAATAAAGTTAACCGTTTAAGTTTTGAGCATTTGCCAGTACAGAACAGTTTGACCAACTGATCCAAAACAATGGGGTTTTTTCTCTTTCTTTCCCCCAGGTGATTCAAACTCTCGACCCAAAACAAACTACAACAACCGCTCCTGAAGTTCTAGCCCTGAAAAACCAATTGCAGGAGAAAGAGGTTAAGATTCAACTGTTGGAGGTAAGGCTTTTCAGTAAACGGGTTTGAAGGGCCTATCTTTGGCTTTTCGCATGGGCTGATGAGGAAGCCAGTGGAAACGATTGGAACAATTCTTTTTTTGGAAATGGTACACAAAGAGGAAATGCCACCTTTTTCTGCTGCCATGGAGACTCTCGAGTGAGGTGCTGTTCCAACAAAAAACCGCTCTGTACATCCAGAGCAGCTCCATTGGACTCGGGAACTCATGCTCCTCGAGCCTGCTCCGCCATTCAATAAGATCATGGCTGCTCTTCGACCTCAACTCCACTTTCCCGCCCTATCCCCATATCCCTCGATTCCCCTAGAGTTTTAAAATCTATCTATCTCGGCATTGAATATACTCAACGATTCAGCATTCACAGCCCTCTGGGGGCAGAGACTTCCAAAGATTCACCACCCTCTGAGTGAAGAAATTCCTCCTCATCTCAGTCCTAAATGGCCGACCCCTTATCCTGAGACTATGACCCCTGGTTCTAGACTCTCCAGCCAGGGGGAAGCAACCTCTCAGCATCGACCCTGTCAGTTTTGCTCTGTATATAATTCTGTTGCAACAAAACAAATTAAATATTTTTCCATCTTTTATTTCTACTTTTTCCAAAACCGTTAAGAGACTTTGAGCATAAGCAGGGGTTTCCCCTGCAGTACCCTTCATGTTGGTTATGACTTTGCAGATGGTATGCTGGGGCATTTAGGGTGATTACATTCTTGTATAATATCTACTGAGATTTTCTTTTCCCCTTCCAATCCTGGTTTTGAACTGAAATATAATCCCCTTCTACTCTAATGTGAATCGTATGGTATCCTGTAGTGGTGATGAGACGGTTCCCATTTTTGCTGTCGCAGCACCTCATTTTGGAGGTTACCAGTGCAGTTTTCTTTATTTCCACCCCCCCACCCCCGGCCAGTTTCTCTCCCACCCTCGCCAGCTGACTCTTTGGGGCACGTTTCCACAGGCACCTGTCGCGTGACCCTAGTCAGCGAGTTTCAGCAGGCTGTTTGACACGGGTCCACTCCTCCAATTCTGGCTTCTTGATCATCCCACCATTGACGGCCGTGCCTTCAGCTGCCTGGGTCCTAAGCTCTGGAATTCCCTCCCTGTACCTCTCCGCGCCTCTACCTCTCTTTCCTCTTTTAAGACACCCCTTAAAACCTACCACTTGACGCACATCTGCTTAATATCTCCTTACGTGGCTCGGTGTCAAATTTTGTTTGATTACGCTCGTATGAAGCTCCTTGGGGAGGTTTTACTACGTTAAAGGCGCTATATAAATGCAAGTTGTTATTGTAGATGAGCTCAATCCTGGACCTGCTCCCACTTCCACCAGTGGTCAGTAATTATCAAACGGGAAGCCTGGCCGGAAATGATTTCCCCTTCCTATCCCATGGTTTTGGAGATAAAATTGTTTGCCCCCCCGGCCTTATAACCGGATGAGATCAGCCAATTGGGCCTAAATCAGGGTCTAACTTGGGCTCTCCCTTGTCTGTCTGACAGCGGCTCACTGTCTTAATTAGCTGGAACATCAGGCGAGCCTTGGTTTCCATTAGAGAATGTTTTTTCCTAGATACAGGAAACTTTCGATTAATCGGCCCCTAAATAACCGGAAATGTCGGTTAACCGGCAAAATTCAGGAGTAGGTTCAGGTAACTTTTATTTTTTTACTCCATTTGTTGCTGTGCAAGGGTGTAGCTTCGGCTGTTGCTAAGCTACAGAGACGCTTGCAACTTGTGCCCATTGTTCTGAAGCTGTTGCTAAGCAACAGGGTTTGTTGCTTTATAGGGAGCTCTCAGCTCCGTATCTTTTACTATAGCGTTCGGTTATCCGGAATTGTTAATGAACCGGCACCACGTTGGTCCCGTCCGTGCCGGATAAAAAAAAGTTTCCTGTACAGAGATTGATGTTTGATTCCATAGGCATATACGGTAACTTTTTTGACATGGGTTGCAGATTCAAGGTGGAATCTCTTGTATACGGACAAATACAGCTTTATTAAGTGAATACATGAGGGTATCTCCGATGACATCGTTGGTGCCTCTTCCCCTTCAATGTTTTCCGGGTAATGCCCCATATTTGTGTGTTGGCTGTCTCTGATTTGTAAGGTGCCTGTAGTAGCTGTAAGGGCACAAGGCCCTCTGACGGACAGTGAATATGCTCCCAGGAAGAGCTCCAAGCACCGTCCTTCCAGAGACTGCTGGCTCTCTTAAATGTGTTTTACAAAAGACTTTCTGTTCCTTGTTAGAATGACTTTGAAAAGAACAAGTCCCAAAGAGACCAGGAGGAGAAATTGATCATCAGCGCCTGGTACAACATGGTAAGTCTTGAAATTTACTAAAACTGACACCTGTTTTATTTTTGCTCCCCTTAAGATCTGTAAAATCATGGCAGGTCATCGTTTTTTAAAAATGTAGCGTTCATTTATATAACGCCTTACGTCTGCAATGGAACATCTCTAAGGGCTTTACACTTGCAATTAGTTTTGGAGCGTAGTGACTATATAGGCAAATCTATAGGTGACCATGGGGAGAGGGAGGGGGTAAATAAAACACTTGCTCCCCATATTTTGAGTACACAATGTGCCAGGCAGGACAGATCTGATGAAAAACAATGTTCTTACCCACAGCTTTCTGCAGCTATAAAACCAAACCTGTTGCTGATATTTCAATTCTAGGTTTAGATTCGAGCTTTGGTCCCGCTGGGGCGACCAGGCAGTGTAGCCTTTGCATTGTCTGTTTCTGCCACTAGGTGGTGGTGCACGTGAGATTAAATTTGTCAACCACAGAGTTAATCTTTCATACAACTTTAGCATCGAGGATGAAAATACTTTCAGACTAATATACTCTCTCAATCATTGCGTTTATATGAGAGTTTTTATTTGGTAAAGATATGAAAGAAGAACTTGAAAAGCTGATAGTTATCCATAAGGTCCATCTGCATTTGAAAGAGAAAAGAAGGAGCTTGCATTTATCTCGATGCTTTCAGGACGTCCCAAAGTGCTTCACAGCCAATTCAGTACTTCTGAAGTGTATTGTGTAGAAAGTACAACATGGAAACCGGCCATTCAGCCCAACCAGTCTGCGTTGGTGTGTATCCTCCACACAAGCAGTGGGCCGTGTGCCCGGCTTGTTCCCATACCCTTTTATCCTGCTTTCCTTCAACCACCTGCCTATGTCTGTGCTTCAGTTACTAATTCCAGTAGTCCGCAGCCACAGCCTCTGTGTAAAGCAAAAAGTTTCTCTCGATCTTTGCATTTAATCTTGTGTCTGTGCCCCTCGTTCTAGACCCCAGTGTTATATAGGTAAACACGCAGCCGTGAGGGGAATGACCAGATAATCTGTTTAATGGTGTTGGTTGAGAGATGAATGTTGACCAGGACACACAGAACTACCATACTCTTCTTTGAATAGTGCCACGGTATCTTTTATGTCCACCCGAGTAGGTGGGCAGGGCCTCGGTTTAACATCTCATCCGAAAGACGGCACCTCTTACAGTGCAGCACTCCCTCGACTGAAACGTCAGCCTAGATTATGTGCTCGAGTTTCTGGAGTGGGGCTTGAACCTAAAACTTCTGACTCCGAGGCGAGAGCATGACCACTGAGCCAAGACTGGTGCTTAAAAATAGACTGATTAGTCCATAGCTTTTCAAACTGCGGTCTCCAGGCTCGAGTGAGTCTACCGTTCGGGGGGGCGTTATCTGAAGTAGTCAGATTTTTGTATTTTTCTGCACTTGTTGACATAACAGCAACTTGTGTTTATACAGTGCCTTAAACATAGTAAAACGTCCCAAGGCGCGTCACAGGAACAAAATTTGACACCGAGCCACATAAGGAGAAATTAGGGCAGGTGACCAAAAGCTTGGTCAAAGAGGTAGGTTTTAAGGAGCGTCTTAAAGGAGGAGAGAGAGGTAGCGAGGCGGAGAGGTTTAGGGAGGGAATTCCAGAGCTGAGGGCCAAGGTAGCTGAAGGCACGACCACCAATGGCGGGGTGATTAAAATCAGGATTGCTCAAGGCACCAGAATTAGAGGAGTGTAGATATCACTGGGGGGAGTTGTGGGGCTGGAGGAGATTAGAGATGGGGAGGGGCAAGGTCATGGAGGGATTTGAAAACGAGGATGGCAGTTTTAAAATCAAGGTGTTGCTTAACCGGGAGCCAGTGTAGGTATTTTTGCTGCTATATACTAAAACTTCTGGCAGTGTAAGGTTCATCTTACCCGATTTTATTTTCCTGCTGTTGCACTGATGGCCACGTACGAGGATGTGTTGGAATATTGGGCTTTCACCCTCTGTGCTTTGTGCTCTCCCGCAGGGCATGGCTCTTCACCAAAAGGTAACGGAGGAAAGGTCCCGGGGCCACAGTCAAGCACAGTCGTTCCTGGCTCAGCAGAGACAAGCCACCAACGCGCGTCGAGCGCATCCAAACCGGCTGCAGCAATCCGTAACGAGATAAACTGTCAGCCCAGCACGCGGGTGTGAAGAAGCAATTACCGTACCTCAACGCAACTACAACCCAAAAAAAAATACAACTGCTATTCCCTTCCAAAAGGTTATCGAGTTTATCTCACATTTTCTTTTCCTTCCTGCGAGGTTTTTAAATTGGCCTGTTGGAGAATTTTTACGTTGGAGTTTTGCCATCATAATCCTTTTTAAAAACAAAGATTAGTTACAAGAGACTTTGGTTTAACATCAACGCCTTTTTATAAAACTATGCCAATGATCCCTTTCGGGGAGAACTAGTAGGAGATCCGAGTCTGACCGTGCAAGAGAATCAAATGAAACCCAGGGTCGTTCGTGACCCAGGGTGTGGCGAACGATTTGCTGTGTTCATTTATCTCCCTCGTATGGCCATTCTCAGCGACTCCTTCTGGCTAGTTCTCTCTCTCCCTTTCCCCCCGGCCCCACCGTTCAAACAAAAATATTTTTTGAATTAATCCAAGGCATGTCGAGGTTGACCAGAAGCTATGGAGGTACAGTACTGGTTGGCCTGTGTGGGTCTCCCTATGTAGTAACACTAATACTCAAGGTACGTTCATTTCTTAGGCTGCTGCTGTTTTCTCTTTAAGAGCCGTTCTTCAGATCGGAGTGTGTAATACGAGTGTCCGAGTCGCATTTAGTTACTTTACTGAAGCACCTTATAGATCTGACTGATGATGGTAGGCTGCTCTATTATGGAACATTATCAGCGCAGTTTATACCCAAGATATTTGCACTTTACTCTTAATTGGTGGCCATTTGATTCTGGTTAGTTTGAGTGGTGGCGTCCTGGCTCCAAAGCTTGCATTGAAGTGGAACCAGGTAGTTTTGCCCAACTCTGTGGTTGCAGTGGGACATGGTTGCCCCCTTGAATGACAGCTTTTTCTGTATCTCTTCTACTGCTGAAGAAATTTAACTTTTTTTTTGTATTATTCTCTCTCTCTAGATGATTAGGTGGGCTGAATTTTACTAGGCTTTGTGGCTAATTACATTTTATGGTTCTGTTGCTGGTGGAAAGGTCTTCAGCACTCTAGGAGTTGGGCTGTTAAACTGGACAGAAATCATTAGTTGAACTGAATTTTTTTTTAAAGAAAATATTTTAGGTTATATTTAAATTGAATACTGTGCAGCTGTAGTTAACACAGCGACGAGAAAGCTGTTATGGAGTCTAGTTTCTATAAGTTGTCCTGCATTTTGTTAATTTAAATAAAGATTTTTGTCCTTTATATATGTATATGTAGCTGACTGCCTGGTTATTTCCACTTTTTAAAAATAAGAAATGCAATGTAATGATTATTGTACTACGTGTGTGGTCTCTGATCCTGAAGTCACATTGGAAAAGCAAACCTAAGTCCATTATATAGAAACATAGAAGATAGGAGCAGGAGTAGGCCATTCGGCCCCTCGAGCCTGCTCCGCCATTCAATGAGATCATGGCTGATCTTGGGCTCAAAGCCACTTCCCCGCCCGCTCCCCATAACCCTTCACTCCCTTATCTTGCAAAAATCTGTCTATCTCCACCTTAAACGTATTTAATGACCCAGCCTCCACGGCTCTCTGGGGCAGAGAATTCCACCGATTTACGAACCTCTGAGAGAAGAAATTCCTCCTCATCTCAGTTCTAAAAGGGCGACCCTTTATTCTGGAACTATGCCCCCCCCCCCCCCCCAAGTTCTAGATTTTCCCACGAGGGGAAACATCCTCTCTGCATCTACCTTGTCGAGCCCCCTCAGTATCTTATGTTTCAATAAGATCCCCTCTCAGTCTTCTAAGTTCCAATGAGTATAGGCTTGATGTGCCTCCAATAACCACAAAACTAGAAGTTATAAACTTAAACAAGTTGGCTTTTAATCACTAAGATCAGAGCTTACATCTCAACACACCGACTGGCTCACAGGAATGAGTCATACAGATCCTGAGATCTTTAAGTAAGAGAAGTCAGGGGCGGAGCCAAGAGCCAAGACCTGGAACCTTCCAGGTTAGTCAGGAAAGAGGAAGTGAAACTATACACCGTGTGGGGGAGGGTAATATACATGAGTGCAAAACGAATACAGGCAAGCCAAACACATTTCATTACAAGGCTCAACCTTTCTTCATAAGTCAACCCCCTCATCTCTGGAATTAACCGAGGGAATCGTCTCTGAACTGCCTCCAATGCAAGTATATCCTTCCTTATATTGCATTGCACTTTCAAAGTTCTGTTGAACAGAGCAGAAAGAAAGGGTTAAAAAGCGCTGCGATTAAGTTTTGAGGCTTTGACACCTGCCTCAAATTAAACGGGCTGATCTCCAATTTAAGGTAAGTCTCTCCTTGCCTAATAGAAAGGCCATTAATTAAAAGTGTGGTTGGTTGGGGTTGCTAAAGGGCCACCTCTTGGCCTGCAGCTGGTGTCCTTCGGCACGGTTTCAGTGAGGTGTGTTGTTAATCACCGAGAGCCCACCACCAGTTCTCTCGATCTCTTAGTCCAGGAAACTTTTTTTTTATCCGGCACGGACGGGACCGACGTGGTGCCGGTTCATCAAAAATTCCGGATAACCGAACGCTATAGTAAAAGATACGGAGCTGAGAGCTCCGTATAAAGCAACAAACCCTGTTGCTTAGCAACAGGTTCAAAACAATGGCCACAAGTTGCAAGCGTCTCTGTAGCTTAGCAACAGCTGCAGCCACACCCTTGCACAGCAACACATGGAGGAAGGCAAGTAATAAAAGTTACCTGAACCGACTCCTGAATTTTGCCGGTTAACCGACATTTCCGGTTATTTAGGTGCCAGTTAATCGAAAGTTTCCTGTAATGCGAGAGTTACCAGGTAGCTGCGATGTTATAATTCATTCCTCAAAACAAGTTCTCTTGCCATAGCATTTCCTCAGCAGTGCTAGCCACGCAGGGAGTTTATTCTGCTGCTGTTCATGTCAACCCACTGAGACAATGGAGTCTGTGCAATTGAGGTACCTGTTCCACTCGGTGTTGTATTTAAGGCATAGGGTTGACGTTTTTTTCCCAAATTTTTTTTTTAAATGCCAATGTAACTTTTCTGAAGTAATTATGTCAACAGTTGCAGTAACTGGAATGTGCACTAACTGGAAGATCAAAGAGAGTTTAAGATTAGAATGTATTTTTTTTATATCCAGTTCTTGGCACGTGGCAGACACCAGCAAGACCTCATCTGTTGCCGAGAAGCTAATGAGCCTCCTCGAGTGCATGTTAACGGGTTGCATGTAGGTCAGACAAGGCAAGTTGCCTGGAGGACATTAGTAAACGAGATGGGATCTTGAGAGGGAGACCACTTTCATGGTCACTCTTTATTTCCTGGTGGCAGCCGACTCGTTACTAAATTTATTGAATTCCGTTTCACATCTTGCCGTGGTGGGATTTGATCTCCTGATCCCTGGGTTGCTAGTCTAGCGCCATAACCACTGGGCTCCCATTGCTTGTTCTTGGCCCATTCCAAGTAGTAGAAGTATAGAAACTGCGACTGATGCTGTTATTTATCTCCATCACCAAGGAGCTGCACAATCCCTGGGGTCAGATATGGAAGTTATAGGAATGTGTTCAGTTTTGGTGGGATGGTACATAAGAAACATAAGTAGGAGCAGGAGTAGGCCATTCGGCCCTTCGAGCCTGCTCCGCCATTCAATAAGATCATGGCTGATCTGATCTTGGCCTCAACTCCACTTCCCTGCCCGCTCCCCATAACCCTTGACTCCCCTGTAGCTCAAATATACGTCAATCTCCGCCTTGAATATATTCAATGACTCCGCCTCTGCAGCTCTCTGGGGAGAGAATTCCAAAGATTCACGACCCTCTGAGAGAAGAAATTCCTCCTCATTCCCCTCATCTTAAATGGGCGACCCCTTATCCTGAAACTATACCCCCTAGTTCTAGATTTCCCCACGAGGGGAAAACATCCTCTCAGCATCTACCCTGTCAAACCCCTTCAGAACCTTATATGTTTCAATAAGATCACCTCTCATTCTTCTAAACTCCAATGAGTATAGGCCCAACCTGCTCAACCGGTCCTCAAGACAACCCCTTCACGGTAGGAATGACTAGTGGAGAGCAGCAGGCTTGGATTGAAATACATTTTCTGACGTTTGTTTAATTTACTTTTGGACACCAAGGAGCACTTTCTCACGTGATTCAATGAGTAGGAAGAGTGTACGTGATCTGTGAAAGCAGCAGGCTTCATGAGGTTAATTAGTCTTTCCTTCCATGTTTAAATTTTTCTAATATTTTGCCATGGCCTGTAATTGGTGTGCATGTTGTCCAGTCAACTTACTATGAGTGGGCCAAGTGACTTCTCAACAGTGTCTCTAGGATATCTTGTACAACATTCCCATGTCCTTGTGTGGCAGCACGTATAGAAATTGGCAAGAGTCAAGAGTGGCTGCAGGATGATGAGTGGGGATAGGTTTTTAAATAATAGGAGCCACTTTATTTAAGCTTCTTTATTTGCACATGATCTTTTGCCAATTTGATACCTAGATATAATATATATACACACACACAGAATCTCTGATACAGTAAGCAACTTCAAGCTATTACACGTAGAATCGCATTTGACAAAAAGAGCCACATAAAAGGTTCCTTTTCAGTCATTTTAACCGTAGATCGCCAGCCATCTAATCAAGCCCCACATAGTAACCAACGCAACCTTGGCTCATTTATTCAATAGCCCTCTCATTTCTACCTGCGCCGCTTAAGATATTGTGAAAGCTCACTCCATCGCTTACTGTACGTTTTAACCCCATTGTCCTATGTTTCAATGCTTTGGCAGAATGACCATTTTTCCTTTGATCTTTGTTCCTCTTCGGGGGGCGGGGGCAGTTAGGAAAACTACAATTGACCTCAAGTGCTGAGATTAAAGAACAGTATAGGCCATGTGTTTCCATTTGGCTTGTACAGGAAACTCTTGTTTAAACGGCACCTAAATATCCGGAATTCTCTATTAACCGGCAAAATTCTCACTCCGAAAACAACACCTCAATAACCGGCAATGTTGCCGAGTCCGAGTCTCCCGCGGTGGCCGAGTTAGTCAGTGGGGGTAGTTCTCCAAACTGCCACTACTCGGCTTCTTGGCGCTGTCGGAAGTCGGAACACCTCAATAACAGGAGTCTGACTCTCCCGCGCTGTATACAGTCGTTTATAAGTTTTGTTTTACTGTTAAGTAATTAAAGAGTTATGGATTACCCTCAACTGGCAGCACTGTACTTAATCAAGCATCTTCCACCATCCATTTAACACAACATTCTGTAGGTGAGTACCCAATTACTGTATACTGCACATTTCTTGATTTTTTTTAATTTTTGTTTGTTAAAAATAGCCTCGGTAGATAACCCTCTCTGTCATCCGGAATTTTTGATCAACCGGCAACACGCCGGTCCCGTCGGTGCCGGATACCAAAGAGTTTCCTGTATATAGTTAAAATCCAGGGTGAACTAACCACTCCACACTCTAAACAAACTCTCACTGGAATAGTTGAGATTTCTACTCAAAAATTTGCAAAACATTTTGAAATACAATTGTCTTTCAATATCAGACAAGCTAATTGGACTGTAATTAGCCCATTTAGTCATCTTCTCTTCAAAAGCTGAAGGGTAATTTTCTACCCAGTTAGAATTGCATAATGGACAAGCGGTCATGACAAAGCTGGTTTCCGCTACTCTGGGGCTGTGGTTAATTAATCGTTATTGATTTACAATTTCACCCACTGCACCCCAATTCCCCATTAACAACTTGCATTTATATAGCACCTTCCACATAGCAAGGGGTGCAGAGGTGTAATCAGATTTTAAGAATGGGCACCCGAGCTGAAGATAATAAGAGGAGTGTCCAAAAGCTTGGTCAAAGAGGTGGGTTTTAAGGAGGATCTTAAATGAGTGGTTTACAGGCATTCCAGAGCATCGTGCCTATATGGTTTAAGACACATGGTGGCCAATGGGGAGGAATGCACAGGAGGCCAGAGTCGGAGGAAATGAGAATTTGGGGTGGAGGGCACTCTAAGAGATAGGGCGGGGTAAGACCATCAACGGATTTAAATACTTTGATCCATTCATATCCATAAGTTTAACGAATTCCATGTTCTCAAAGTTTTTCCTTTTTTTAGGGAATTGAATAAGCCAAGCAACCTGAAGGGGAAAATGGGATCCAGCTCTATTCCAGATTTACAAGGATGTTGCTAGGACTGGAGAATTTTAGCTATGAGGAAAGATTGGATAGGCTGGGGTTGTATTTGGAACAGAGGAGGCTGAGGGGAGACTTCATTGAGGTGTATAAAATTATGAGGGGCCCAGATAGATTGGATAGGAAGGACCTGTTCCTCTTAGCAGAGGGGTCAATAACCAGGGGGCCATAGATTTAAAGTAATTGATTGAAGGATTAGAGGAGAGTTGAGAACTTTTTTCACCCAGAGGGTGGTGGGGGTCTGGAACTCACTGCCTGAAAGGGTGGTAGAGGCAAAAACCCTCATCACATTTAAGAAGTACTTGGATATGCGCTTGAAGTACCGTAACCTACAGGGCTACGGACCAAGAGCCGGAAAGTGGGATTAGGCTGGATGGCTCTTTTTCGGCCGGCACAGACACGATGGGCCGAATGGCCTCCTTCTGTGCCGTAAATTTCGATGATTCCTGAGGTGTCTCCCAGTCACCTAGGGGAAAAATAACCCAGCGATCTATTTCACAATAATTTGGTGCCAGTACATGCCTTCCGCATCCCCGCTATTCAAGAATAGTCCAAAGCCTAGCGCACAATTGTCAGTAGCTCATTCATTTAATCAGGTTATCGAGTCTGGAGTCAAATTGAAGAAGGACAGCCAAACAATATAATCTACCTTTTATTCTAATATTTTAAAAACAGTACTGATAAGTTAAGCACAAGCAGTAAGCGATGAAACAACTTACTCATTCCAATGTCACTACATTCCAGTGATTTAGTGTTCAATCAGATTAAAAATCCACCCTGCCATTTATACATGCAGAAGCTACTGCTCTACCAGGTCCACCTCAGTTAACGGCACAAAATAGGTCCATTTAGTAGAAAATTGAATGTCTTTTAAAAAGCCCATCTGAGGTACATCTATAGTGCAAATGTTTAAATTCCACATTTTCCTTTTCCCATATGAAGGGTGAGCTTCAATGTGTTGAATGCCTTTTCTAATTCCGGGCTTTACATAATATCCAAACTGGATTGGGTCAAGGCCAGTGGTTCTTTCTACCACCACCACCACCTGTATATATAAAAAAAAAAATGCCAGAATAATGCTTTTCCAAAATAGTTGAAACGAGAGGGGGTTCAAGCTGGGTAGACAGAACAGACAATATGCACAGCCTCAAATCCCAGTTGGAATTCAAGAATAGTTCAAAGCCGAACGCGCAATTGTCAGTAGCTTATTCATTTCCTCTACAAAACCAGCATCTTCGGTTCTGCTAAAAATGTCAGCAACACCATTGGGAATCCTTATTTCCCAGGGCCGGGTTCAAGGCAAAAGATGAGAGACTGAACCTTAGTCTGCAGCCAACAAAATCGTTATGTCCCTTCCCAAACTCTAAAATCACCTGTGTGCGCACTCTTCATTAACACAACAAGATCGCCCGATCCAGGCTCATTCCGCCGCTCCACTTTACTGGGGGAGAAACACAGGCTGGCGCTCAAAAGCTTCAAAACTATTTCTTTTCTTTTCCCCCCCCTTCCTCAAAAAAGACATGAGCCCAACAGTAAATCTCATCTCCTTGCACAACAGTCTTCACTGTCAACTGAGGTAAGTTTAGAGATAGAGATGGAGACAGAGCAGGATGCAGTAGTCCTGGGATTCTCCATGGCCCATCCTTTTCATGGCTGGTTACTTTCCAACCAGTTTATCCATGGGAACAGGAGGAGGCCATTCAGCCCCTCGAGCCTGTTCCGCCATTCAATGAGATCATGGCTGATCTGCGACCTAACTCCATAAACCCGCCTTTGGCCCATATCCCTTAATACCTTTGGTTAACAGAAAGCTATCGATCTCAGATTTAAAATTAACAATTGACCTAGCATCAATTGCCGTTTGCGGAAGAGTGTTCCAAACTTCTACCAGCCTTTGTGTGTAGAAGTGTTTCCTAATTTCACTCCTGAAAGGTCTGGCTCTAATCTTTAGACTCTGCCCCCTAGTCCTAGACTTCCCAACCAGCGGAAATAGTTTCTCTCTATCGACCATATCAGTTCCCCTTAATATCTTGAAAACTTCGATCAGTTCACCCCTTAACCTTCTAAATTCCAGGGAACGCAACCCTAATTTGTGTAATCTCTCCTCGTAACAACCCTTGGAGTCCAGGTATCATTCTGGTAAACCTACGCTGCACTCCCTCCAAGGCCAGTATATCCTTCCTAAGGTGTGGGGCCCAGAACTGCTCACAGTGCTCCAGGTGTGGTCTAACCAGGGCTTTGTACGGCTATCCAGAAAAGTAAGTGGGCCTGCAAAGGTAAAACATCTCGTCCTTTAGAGGACATCAAGGTGTTGATCACGGCACACAACTTGGTTGCGTTAGCATTGGCCCACATGAAAGACTTGAGAAGCACCAATTGTGCAATTGTATTTTTCTGTGCAGTATAGATCACGAGACAATTGTAGATTTGGAAGTTTATTTGGCCCATCTTAGTTCATGCATTAAAGGTGGCCCTACAGTTCCCCTCACCTTAGCAGCATTCGGTTGAACATGAGAAATAGGAGCAGGAATAGGCCCCTCGAGCCTGCTCCGCCATTCAATGAGATCATGGCTGATCTTGGGCTCAAAGCCACTTCCCTGCCCGCTCCCCATAACCCTTCACTCCCTTATCTTGCAAAAATCTGTCTATCTCTACCTTAAATGTATTTAATGACCCAGCCTCCACAGCTCTCTGGGGCAGAGAATTCCACAGATTTACGACCCTCTGAGAGAAGAAATTCCTCCTCATCTCAGTTCTAAAAGGGCGACCCTTTATTCTGGAACAATGTCCCCGAGTTCTAGATTTCCCCACGAGGGGAAACATCCTCTCTGCATCGACCTTGTCGCGCCCCCTCAGTATCTTATATGTTTCAATAAGATCACCTCTCATTCTTCTAAATTCCGATGAGTATCGGCCCAACCTGCTCAACCTTTCTTCATAAGTCAACCCCCCTCATCTCTGGAATTAACCATGTGAATCGTCTCTGAACTGCCTCCAATGCAAGTATATCCTTCCTTAAATAAGGAGACCAAAACTGTACGCAGTACTCAAGGTGTGGTCTCACCAATACCCTGTACAGTTGTAGCAGGACGTCCCTGCTTTTATACTCCAACCCCCTTGCAATAAAGGCCAACATTCCATTTGCCTTTTTGATTGCTTGCTGCACCTGCATGCTAACTTTTTGTGTTTCATACACAAGGACCCCCAGGTCCCTCTGAACTGTAGCATTTTGTAATCTCTCTCCATTTAAATAATTTGCTTTTTTATTTTTCCTGCCAAAGTGGATAACCTTGCACTTTCCCACGTTATGCTCCATCTGCCAAATGTTTGCCCACTCACTTAGCCTGCCTATATCCCTTTGCAGATTCTTTGAGTCCTCTGCACAACTTGCTTTCCCACCCATCTTTGTATCATCCGCAAACTTGACTAAATTACACTCGGTCCCTTCATCCAAGTCATTAATGTAGATTGTAAATTGCATTTAGGTGATTTCCGGGTTTTCACCTTCTGGGAGCCAATTCCATGTATTGAATAACTTTCCGCTATCTGTCCAAAATGTGCCTTTTGCTCTTTTAACCCGAGTGTGTCTTATTTATCTACATATAGTAGTTACCATGAAAGTTCACCTTTAAAAGTACTATTTTGTTCATGACTCTTTATAGCTCATGGCCTAAGCATAACATCTACAACAATCAACAGACTGTGAAACGTTCTAACAAAACCAAGAGGTCTACCAAAGGAAAGTTGTTTGAAATGGGTGAGATGACAAAAAAAAGACACACACACACACCATAAAACTATTACCAAACTAGCCAGGCGGGTATTCCTTGCAACAACACACAACGGCTAAGGGAACGCCTGCAGACCATTGCCTTGCTGCCGCTGGAATGAGCAAGAGCCCCTCCCAACACCAACAAAGGGAAAAAACTCCACTGATCATAGTCCAGCAAAAATCACACCACAGGTTGGTGGCCAGTCTTCCAGCCCATCATAACACACCCGGTCATTCAGTGCTCCTGGCAACTTCGTACCTGTCACAGTACGGTTGTCCAAGCACCCAATTCAAGTTGGGTCAAGCTCAAAACACCTGTTACGTGGTTGGTACGGTGTTCATTTTATTTTTTGCGGTAGGGAAAACGTATAAAATTCTGACGGGGCTAGACAGACTGGATGCAGGGAGGATGTTTCCCCCTGGCTTGGGGGGGGGGTCTAGAACGAGGGGTCACAGTCTCAGGATACAGGGTAGGACATTTAGGACTGAGATGAGGAGGAATTTCTTCACTCAGAGGGTGGTGAACCTGTGGAATTCTCTACCACAGAAGGCTGTGGAGGCCAAGTCACTGAATATATTTAAGAAGTAGATAGATTTCTAGACACAAAAGGCATGGGGGAGAGCGGGAATATGGTATTGAGATAGAGGATCAGCCATGATCTCATTGAATGGCGGAGCAGGCTCGAAGGGCCGAATGGCCGACTCCTGCTCCTAGTTTTGTATGTTTCTATGTAATGGAAAAGAAAAGAAAATTGAATTCCATATCTACTGCCCCATGATATTCAAGATGCACTTGCATTCTCAAAAGATCAAAACATGATTACTTAGAGTCTATAGCGCAGAAACAGGCCATTCGGCCCAGCTGGTCCGTGCTGATGTTTACGCTCCACACGAGCCTCCTCCCACCCCTCCTTCATCTAACCGTATCGGCATAATCCTTTATCCCTCCATGTTTATCCAGCAAGATGTACGTGATCTTGCAGCAGTGTGTTATCGGGTTAATGCACTGTGCCACCCGGGGGAGGCGCGGCCGCCCATGGTTTGTGTCCACCGTTCCCAAGCCATGCAACGGAGTGAGGTGTGAGTGATGGAGGAGGAAGAATTTCACGCCAACAGATTAGCCAAGCGGTGGCCAGAATGCTCCAGAGTCCCTTTTTTTCTTTTTCCAAAAAATAATGCAGCCTCGCCCATTCCAAACCACGTTCCTTCGGCAGACCTCTTGGTCGTGTTGGAACGTTTCGCGGTTGGTGGGCCGCATTCCCAAACTCTATGCAAATTGTCGCCTTTTTTGTGGGTGCAATTATTGGCCTGATTGGGCTTCTACACTGAGTTGTAATGGCTCCTGTGTGGATCCTTCATAAACGGGACTACAACTTCCAGAGTTCAGTGCCCACTGCAGCTATTGTTCAGCAGCTTCGTGCAAGAGAACTATGGATTAAATACTCTTATTTATTAAAAAAAATGCATAGAAACACACACATGGGGGAAATACAGTCATTTCAAAAGGTTTCAGACAATGAACGTCTTTGATCAAAACCCAAGCTAGAATCACTGCTTTTAACTCTTCTTTCTATCTCACTCTTGTACACGTTCATCGGTCACGTGTGTTTTTGGTCATCGGTGATTGCTGATGCCCAAGGCCCACCACCCTCCATCAGTGCAGCACCTGAATGAACCCAAGTCTAATCCAAGATAGATATTGGAAACAGTGGCAGATGCACAAAATACAGAGCCGGGTTCAACACAGAGGAGGCAGGTCAGCACCAAGTGGTTTGGGTGGGTGCTCGGCCCTGAAAAGCTTTATGGAAAAGGGCAGTAACTGTGCAGCTCTCCGGCAACTCTGGCGAGAAAGACCTTTCAGTTCTTCCTTGGGATCTGGCAGATGCGACCTTAATCTAACCGTGTACATTTACATGGAAGCAAATGTCTTTCCACGCCCCCCCCCCCCCCAATTCAATTCAATTCAATTCAATTTTATTTGTCATATATGCAGCAGACGTGTGTACTGCACAATGAAATGTTGATTTTTATGAGTCCTCCCACACCCCGCACTAGTGCACGTGGACTTTCTAAAAAAAAAAACCTCGGAAGTGGCTTTGCCCACGCCGCAAGAATTTTAAGCTTTACAAAAAAAACACCCCAGACACCATGACACGTTCTGCACTCGAGTCCGTACTGTGCAAAGAGGAGACGGCCTTCTCCCGCAGGGTGCTGAACACGTCAGCAGTTACGGACGCAACAGGCAGCTGAATAAGCTTTTTGTTGACCGTTTTTTTTTAAAGTTCAGTCTAAATCTGGCCGTTCCCTTTCTCCTTCACAGCTGAGAGGGGGTTTTTGAATGGATAGGCTCCGTGCCATTGACGTGCGGTGGCTCCGAGATGTGCAAGGGCGCGCTCTCCTCCTCCTCCGCCGCGTCGTCCCCACGCAGGGACCGCTTGGACGTTCGGGGCCACTCGGACTTTTCCCCGGGCTCCTCCTCGGCAGGAGAGAGGGGGAGTAACGGGGGCTCAATCTTCGCTCCGACCGCCACTAGCTGCTGAAGACTGTAGGGCCCCCGGTAGGAGGAGCAGGTCTCCACAAAGTTGGCCTCCACTGACAGTGGGGCGTTGTTGCTGTTGGGGGGCGGAAGAGCTGAAGCTGGAGTTTTTACCAGGAAAGTTACTGGAATGGTTTCCGTAGTTGGTTGGCTGTGAGCAGGGGCCTTTGGTACAGGTTGAGTCACTGAAGGACTTTGGAAGCTGCAGCCATGGTCCTCGTAAGATTCAACCTGCTTAACAGGTGGATCATATGAAAATATCAAATCCCCTCCGCGTGGAATGCCTTCCCTAGAAATATTGAGGGATGAGATTGGAGGAGAACTATGAGGATCAACTTCCAAGGTGACGTCGCCATCTTTAGTGGGGCCATCTTTGCGCTCGCTAACTCCTCTTCCAGAGCCTTGGGCTTCCGACGCAGGCACCTTCTCCTCGCTGACCTGCTGGCTGAACTTCAAGCTGTCCGTTTCCTCGGCCCCGCTCCCTGTCCTCTGCCGCTCAGCATTCTCCGAGAGGAAGTGGATCTCGGTCAGGGGCTTGTGGTCGCTGTAGGTGCCGCAGGAGCACACAGTGGACTGGGTGTCCTGGCACAGGCAGCTGTACATGGACGCGTCGGACGACACGCTGTTCCTCCGCTTCAGCAGCTGAAAGGGGCGGGCGGAGCGGGCAATGCTGCTGCGGAAGCTTGCCGGCGACGGAGCAGTGGGCAAGAGGCGGCTGAACAGGGGCACGTGGTGCTGATTGCCTTCTTCCATATTCTCCTCAATCTCTTCCATCGGCTGAAAATGCATGTCATCTTTTGAAATCCTGGGGGGGGGGGGAGGTAGGGGAAAAAAACATTAAGCGTTAAAATTGGGAGCCCGTTCAGAAAGACTCCTTTATATAACAGCTCGAAGCACTTCGCATACGGTGAGTTGCTCTTGAAGTGCAGCGCCTCCTGTAGGCAAATGTCGCCGCCGATTGGCACACAGCAAGATCCCAACAACAGGTTTTTTTTGTGGGGGTGTCCCGGGGAATGTTAGCCGCAGCACTCCCTACTCTGAACAGTCCAACATCCAAAACTGAGCAGGCAAATAAGCCTTTTGCCTTGCACCATCCTCCCTTTTCTCTCTTAATCTCTCCTGCCTTCCATCCTATCACAGACCTTCCCCTTTTGTCCCCTCCCCCCTTTCCCTGCCCCCGACACTTGCTTAAAAACCTGTTCCATCTCCAGCTTTTTCCAGTTCTGACGAAGGGTCGTCGACCTGAAATGTTAACTCTGTTTCTCTCTCTCTTCACAGATGCTGCCTGACCTGCTGAGTGTTTCCAGCATTTTCTGTTTTTTATTTTACATTAAATAAGCCCTTGGTTTTGGCGCTCGATAGCACACTTACAGTTAGCACCAGATAAAATGGGTACCCACTTTTGGAAAATCAACTCGAAGGAAGCCTCCTAGTGGCTTGTGGTTTTGAGGTCAACAGACAACCAATGTTAAATCTCTCGCCAGACAGTGGATTGGTTGGGGAGTTATAGTTTGTCGGGGCGACGAGTTTTATCATAAGGAAATTGAACCAAAACACAGAGCGCCAAGTCACCCTCATTCACCCCTGCTCTTTGTAAATGTCCCAATAAGTGATGATTTCACCAGGCCATAAGCACTAAAGGGCGGCTTGACATTGCACAATAGGATAAGGCCTCGTGCCTAGATCTAGACCGACCGGCACAGCTTAGTGCTAGTGGCAGGGGTGATGGATTCGCTGCCGTGGCCAAGCCCAATCCGCCCATTAGATGTGGAACCCCTTCGCTTGATGATCGACCCTTGCCAGCCCAGTCACAGAGGCCACTTTCCCACCTTTTTGCAATGCAACATCAAAGCAGAGGCGGCACGGGCCAAATGCAGAGTCAAAGCTCCCCTTACTCTGCCCGAGCTGTGCATCTTCGCCCGTTTTGGGAAGCACGTCCCTATTGTATTCGTGTGACATTTTGTTCCTCGGTCAGCTAAAGGACATTAGGTTTCAGCTCAGACCTCAGATATTAAAGCTGAACCTGATCAGGGGGCGAGCCACCATGTGGGCCCATTTTAAAGACAGTTTAACTTCAGATAATCTTTCAGAAGACACGAACATAAGAAATAGGAGCAGGAGTCGGCCATTCGGCCCCTCGAGCCTGCTCCGCCATTCAATAAGATCATGGCTGATCTTCTACCTCAACTCCACTTTCCTGCACTATCCCCATATCCCTTGATTCCCTTAATATTCAAAACTCTATCGATTTCTGTCTTGAATATACTCAACGACTGAGCCTCCACAGCCCTCTGGGGTAGAGAATTCCAAAGATTCACCACCCTCTGAGTGAAGAAATTTCTCCTCATCTCGGTCCAAAATGGCCGACCCCTTATTCTGAGACTGAAGGACATTATTCAATAAAATAGAAGGCAATGCAAATTGGATGCCGCATTTCCTACATTACAACAGCGAATGCACTTTATTGGCTATAAAGCGCTTTGGGACGTCCTGAGGTTGTGAAAGGCGCTATAGAAATGCAAGTCTTTCCAAAAAAAGAGTTGACTAATTTTCACTTTCATCTGCATTAAATGGACAATGGCTTGATTAAAAGGCACAAAGTTTTGAAAAGTGCGATTGGCCGTCCGCCCACCACCCGACCCCGGTCACGCAATACTTGTAAAGTTGCAACAACTCACGTCATGTCGAACGTGGAGCCCTGGAAGGACGGCTTCTGCAGCACAAACACGGTGGCCGCAGTGTATGGGGGACGAGGATTGGATTCATTCCAGTATCGATCCTTTTCCATGAGAGGCAAATCCTGATACATGTCATCGACCGCCATCATTGACACCTGAATGCAACAGTCACAACTACAGTCAATGCAACCCTGCAAAAAAGGGATAGCCAACTCAACAAGAGTAACTCAGCCAAGGAATGGTTAGGAGAGACTTTGGGGAGTGGGGGGGGTGGGGTGCAAGAGGAGACAGTCAAAAAATATTTTGGTTTTTATCCCCCCAGTTTCCTTGCCTCCTCTCCTGACTGTGAACTCGTGCTGGTGTATGGATCCACAGGTGCCAGCAACCCTTCAGTACCTTACACAGGTGGCCATTCTTCATGCTCAAGTCAAGACAGGGGTGTCGGCAGACTAGTTGACCAAGAGTATCAGAGGCGGAGGCCCAATCCTGTCCTTCCTCATTCTGAACACGTGCACACTTTCCGGCTGGATGACGATCCGGACTTGGAACCCTGCCTCTTCTTAAACATTCCTAGCCCAGGTGCACGAGAGGCCAATTCTAACATCCCTGCCTCCCCCCCCCCCCCATCTTAGCAGAGCTCAGCATAGATCAGGGATCAAATGTAGGAACCTTCATCAGTCTGTGTGGCTCGGTACTAGACTAGGCAATGCATTTGTCCACTGTTTTTTTCCTTCGTAAAATCAAACGGACAGACAGAGTAAAACTTGAGTGCTTGTGCACTAGTATCTTGTAGAGACACTTTGGAAGTGAAGGCGGCTGAGATACCAGCGAGACTGGCACTGTGCCACCCAAGGTCCTTTGTGTGCAGCGGGCATTACCTGAAAGTTTCGATCGATCAACCGATTGGTTTCAAAGTCATCATCGTCTTCTCCAAAGGGATTTATTAGTTGTTCTGCTACCTGTAATTAGACATACTACCTTCAATCAGACAGTCGATTCTTGGCTTACATCGTGCTGCATTCACTGAATCAATCCGGGAAGCGAAATGAACACGTTTGGAAAGCGTGTTCCAGTACAATTACAGAGCACTTTCATGCATTTGCTTCTTGGTCCAGACGAAAGAGCAAGGTTGATAAATGCGGGACATCAAAGTGGAAACGAGCGGGAGAGAAGACCAGATAGATCAGGGATTAGCAGTTAGGTGTCACCAAGTTTCTGTGCCCGCAGGCTGTAGCAGGAAAGAAAGACGGAGTTCCGCAGTTTTGAGATATGGGGGGTGGAGAAGGGGGGAGGAGTAAATGTATTCAGAGTAGGGACCAGTGTGATGAGTGAGAGGGCGATGGAGCAGGAAGCCCCTATGTCCACTAAAAAGTTGTTGCAGCGGAGAAGATGGGCACTACCCATCTCAAGGGCGAAATGATAGGCTGGCGCCTTTGGAGCTTAGGAGAAACAAAGAAAGTTCAGAGGAGCAACGGCCATAGTAGCACTGATAAGACGCTAGAGAGGAGAGAAGAACCCTTTTAGAAAATAGCTTTTTCTTGTACCTTGTTCACAAGTGAAAGGCGGGCCTTCACAGGTATCGCAACACTTTTTACAAACAGGATTTGAAGCAAATTCACCACCAACTCGAGTGCAATAGACGGTTGCACAGCACAAGTTAGTCACGACCAAACAAAACAAATCATCTTTGTACAGAGTGACATTTACAGCAAGATTCTTTGAGCTAAGTGAGATTAGACAGTGAATATTACGCGGGATCCGCTGAGCGGAGATACTTCCAAATGGTCCATCATCGCTGCTGTGACCACTGAACCATATCCCGATGGTTACCACTACATAAGCGACCAGAAAGATCCTAGTAATGGGACTAGCAAGATAAATACATTGGCGTGGTGCTTGAACCCACAGCCGCCTGACTCCAAGGAGAGGAGATTGGGTGGCCGCTGTGCGGAACACCTCCGTTCAGTCCGTAAGGGGGACCCCGAGCTTCCGGTCGCCTGTCATTTCAATTCACCGCTCCATTCCCACTCAGACCTCACCGTCCTCGGCCTCTTGCATTGTTCCACGGAAGCGCAGCGTAAGCTCGAGGAACAGCATCTCCTCTTCCGATTAGGCACTTTACAGCCTTTCGGACTCAATATCGAGTTCAACAATTTCAGATCATAACCTCGGCCCCAATTATATTTTTATATATTTTTTATCCACACCTTTGGTTTGTGCCTTTTTCTCTCTCCCACATGGCAGCTGTCTCTCACTCTGCCAGCGCATTTCACACTTCATCTAGAGCCATTGTTTGTCTCTTTACCTGTCCTATTACCATCTCGTCCCACCTTGAATATCTCTTAATGTCTCTTCTTTCATCCCCTCCCCCATTTCCCAGCCCCCAAACTGCCTTTTAATCTGTTTCATTTCCTGCCTTTTTTTCTCAGTTCTGAAGAAGGGTTTCGACCCGAAACGTTGACTGTTTCTCTCTCCACGGATGTTGCCTGGCCTGCTGAGTTTTTTCAGCGTCTTCTGTTGTTATCCAAGGAGGGGGTTCCACCCCAAACAAGTCAAGGGGACGCAAACAAGTTTATCGATCTTCCTTCTAGCAGTGCCAGTAAATGGGACAGCGAGGGCGCACGAAGCTACAGGACCAAGAGATTTGGGACGGATGGCATCTGGTTCAGTAAAGGTACACTCGGGCACAGATACTGCAGGTTCTTAACAGTGCTGGACCTACCTTCAGCCAACCGGCGTAGAAGAAGAACTGCAGCAGGGTGAACACCGGGATGTACAAGTCAATGTCATGCCCTGCGTAGCCTTGGGCGGGGTCAAGAAACTGTCGCCCAATCAGGCAGGTCAGGAAGAAACTGTACACTGCTATAGTGACAACCTATTGAGAGAGAGAGGACGTGTAATTAGCTGGCAGCGCACTCGCAAAGAAAGACTCCCATCTTTTAAGAGGTTGCTACATCATCTTCCTGTCCTTGAGTTGCAAGTCGCCCGGGGAACATCTGAGGGGCAGGTGACTAGATCCCCAGTGCTGCTCCAAAACCAACTTGTTAGCAGTACCATGTGGGCCACCTCTCCCTCCTTAACACATGGCCTGTTCTCAGCATTCATGGCAGTGCAACTAAGCACCTGGGAGGGGAATGGACGTAAATGCAAAACCACGTCTCACTATTTCACGGAGCAACATACGACAACAGAGCACTGTTATAAATCTCATCAGTCATCAAGAAACTACTCGTGAAATAACGCTGGACGGCCAGCTGGTGGCGCCGTCCAAGGAGTATAAATACTCGGGCGTGGGCCCCAGCTTGTCCAGGGACATTTTGTAAGACAAGGAACTAGTGAAGTACAACTAGACCTCCATGTTCTGAAACAAGTTGATTAAAGCCTTGCTCTATGCTCAAACCAAGTGTGTAGTGAGTTTTATTACATCAGGCACCATTGTAATGTTGTCCCCTTTGCTCCTAATGATGTTGACACCTCGCTGGGATGCAATTCCACAAGCTACCAATGCCCTCTTGATCCTCAATAGCCATTCTTCATGGGCGAACATTGATACCGGGGTGTTGACGGACCATGCAACCAGAGGACATCACAACTGAGCCTTCCCCACCCGCACACATGCACTTGATAATGATCAGGAGCAGCAACCCTAGCTGCCTCGGCCCTAAGCTCTGGTATTCCCTCCCTAAACCTCTCCGCCTCTCTCTTCCTTTAAGACGCTCCTTAAAAAACCTGAACTCTTTGACCAAGCTTTTGGGCACCTGTCCTAATATCGCCTTACGTGGCTCGGCGTCGAATTTTGTTAACGCTCCCTGTTATAAATCTCATCATCATAAAGAAATTACTTGTGAAATAATGCTGGACGGCCAGCTGGTGGCGCCGTCCAAGGAGTATAAATACTCGGGCGTGGGCCCAGCTTGCGCAGGGACATTTTGTAAGACAAGGAACTAGTGAAGTACAACTAGACCTCCATGTTCTGAAACAAGTTGATTAAAGCCTTGCTCTATGCTCAAACCAAGTACGTAGTGAGTTTTATTACGTCACCCCTGGCATTAAAGGTGCTATATAAATACAGGTTGTTGTTAATGTTCCCCGACCTAACGCATAGGCGCCAAAGTCAGCTGTAGCAGCCCCGCCGCCTCCCACCTGTAAATGAGATGAGCTAACTTAGCAGAGAACAGGAATTGATTCTGGAATCTGTGACTTGATGCCTTCACTAAATTAACATAAGATGTAGGAGCAGGAGTCGGCCATTCGGCCCCTTGAGCCTGCTCCGCCATTCAATAAGACCATGGCTGATCTGATCTTGGCCTCAACTCCACTTCCCTGCCCGCTCCCCATAACCCTTGACTCCCCTGCAACTGGAGGAGCCTGAAAAACGGTTAGATTTTAAACGTACTGGGGGAAGGATTGTCGGGCTAGTATTTGGGAAAGTGCGACTGTCAATCAGGGAGCCACAGTGTGAGGGAGGTGGAGCCAACAGGCTAATAATGGCCGGCTTCCCCTGGAGTACCTTTAGTCCCCCTCCCGCACAATTACTGCTTCAAACCGGTTCCAAATGGGAGTTACCAGCACTCGCTGCATAACACAATGAGACTTCTCCTTCCCACCACAGTAGCAGAGAGCTTCATCCCGTATACGGTCTGGATTTCATCCCCAAGGTTGAAGGGTGGGTTCGAAGGGCTCATTACATCACTGGCACCATGCATTTGGGAAGAGGCTGCTGCAAGGCATCGCCAGTTTGGAGTTGATTACACCAGAGACATGAGAAAATGAGCGCTGAGATCCAGCTGTGGGAAGGTTTGAAGACGAGGTTGGATTTTAAACACTGATCTTAAATTGTCACGAATTAGAGAGAGAGTGAAAAAGAGAAAGAGGGAAAGAGAGAGAAAAAGAGAGAGCAAGAGAGAAACATAGAAGATAGGAGCAGGAGTAGGCCATTCGGCCCCTCGAGCCTGCTCCGCCATTCAATGAGATCATGGCTGATCATCCAAATTCAGTACCCTGTCCCTGCTTTCTCCCCATATCCCTTGATCCCTTTAGCCTTAAGAAATATATCTAACTCCTTCTTGAATATATTTAATGAATTGGCCTCAACTGTCTTCTGTGGTAGAGAATTCCACAGGTTCATCACTCTCTGGGTGAAGAAATTCCTCCTCATCTCAGTCCTAAATGGCTTACCCCTTACCCTTAGACTGTGACCCCTGATTCTGGACTCCCCCGCCATCGGGAACATCCTTTCTGCATCTAGTCTGTCTAGTCCTGTTAGAATGTTATAAGTTTCAATGAGATCCCCTCTCATTCTTCTAAACTCCAGCGAGTACAAGCCCAATCGACCCAATCTCTCCTCATACGTCATTCCTGCCATCCCAGGTATCAGTCTGGTGAATCTTCGCAGCACCCCCTCCATGGCAAGAACATCCTTCCTCAGAAAGAGAGAGCGAAAAAGAGAAAGAGCGAGAAAGCGAGAGAGGAAAAGAGAAGGAGAGAGAGAAAAAGAGAGAGACGAGAGAAAGAAATATAGTAGGGAGAAAGAGAGAAAAAGCAGGAAAGAGTGAAAGAATGTATAAATGAATGAATGTTGCTCGCTTACTGATGAGAGAGATGTTGTTCGTCCGGGAGGGGTACGGGGAAGAAAGACATTATTGGCTAGTGGTTCTGGCTTGTGTTCACATTGCAGGTGTAGGCAAGGTAGAAGAGCTTTCCTTTGCCATTGTTTCCCCTCACGCCCTGCAGGTGCCAAGCCCTCACTAGGTGCCGACCACCCTCCAGTATCGTGCCCAAGTAGCTATTATTTGTGTGAACAAAAAGGGGAGTGTCAAGAAGCTATTCAACCAAAGGGAGCATCGTACCCAGACCAGAACCTGTCGTCCACACACGTGCACTTCCAATATGAGCCATGAGATGGCGATCAGAAACAAAAAAAGCCTTGCATTTCTATAGCGCCTTTCACAACCATCGGACCTCCCAAAGGGCTTTACAGCCAATGAAGTACTTCTTGAAGCGTAGTCACTGTTGTAATGTGGGAAACGCGGGCAGCCAATTTGCGCACAGCAAGCTCCCACAAACAGCAATGTGATAATGACCAGATAATCTGTTTTAGTGATAAATATTGGCCAGGACATCAGGGAGAACTCCCCTGCTCTTCTTCAAAATAATGTCATGGGATCTTTTACATCCACCTGAGAGGAGTAGACAGGGCCTCGGTTTAACGTCTCATCCAAAAGACGGCACCTCTGACAGTGTGGCATCTCCACTGGTGTGTCAGCCTAGATTTTTGTGCTCAAGTCTCTGGAGTGGGATTTGAACCCACAACTTTCTGACTCAGAGCACGAGTGTGCTGCCCACTGAGCCACAGTTCAGGAGCAAGACCCCCCGGTTCATTTTCCGCTCCTTAACCATAACCTACTCAGGCCAATTGGAGCATCTTTGCTGCTACCCCGGCTAAGATCAACGAACCCAGCAGAGGTCAAAGGAGGTCAGATCTGGGACCTTCCTAGTTTAGGAGGTTCAGATACTCGTTGGGTAAGCTTGCCGAGCCATGCTGTGGTGAGGAGCTTAGGAAGAGGAGCTCAGACCATTAGCTCTTCAATGGTCAAGACTTCTAACACAATCCAAAGAAATGCCTTTACCTGTGTGTACACCAGCGGGATACTGATCCAGTCGTAGTGAAAGAGGAGGCTGCACTTCGCTCGGAACGTATTCAGCTCCTGAATGGAGAAAAATACATTAAACGGGGCACCGAAAGTACAACGTTAAACGAAGCCACCAACAACATTTCAGGTGATTCTCTAAGTATTAAAGAGTGTGAAGGGGAGGGAGGAGACAACAAAGGAAGTACAGAACATGCAAGTACAGCAGCAGTAACACACTGCGCTCCCAAGGAACGCCATTCTAGGGATCTCCTGTGGCATTGCTCGTGAGTACAGTTGACGTTCAGCTGCAAGCTAATCCGGCCTGTTCCTTTTAATGACAAAATCCTTGGGGTATAAATTCATCTTGGGCACTGGCGGGTCGGCAGCCCGCTTTGCATTCAACAACAACCATTTGCATTTATATAGTGCCTCTAACGCAGTAAGACGTCCCGTTCAGGAGCTTCACAGGAGCGTCACAAGGCAAACAAATTGACACCGAACCACAGAAGGAGATTTTAGGACAGGTGACCGAGAGAGAGCGAGGCGGAGAGGTTTAGGGAGGGAATTCCAGAGCTCAGGGCCTAAGGCAGCTGAAACCGACATTTCCGATGTCCCTACGGGTATGTACACAGTGCGTACCCACCCGTAGGCATCGGAATATACGGCCCAATATCGTTCAGCTTACTAACAAACCAATGATAAAGGAAGAAAAACTAGATGTGTTTAGTAGATCAGTGATAACTTGCAAATCCCACCTGATTTCTCCAATCAGGTTCTACCTGGATGTTGCTTAACTGATGCTTAAGGGAATGCCTCAATGTTTATACCCAATATTGATACGATAGACTAATTTGGCTGAATATAGAACTATTTTATTTTAAATTTGCCTTGGGGTGGGGAAGCAAAAGTGTCCCTACTCCAAATAAAGCCTCATCCATTTTACTGTTGCCAGCGCCACAGCCTCTAACACTCATCTAAGATGTGGAGATGCCGGAGTTGGACTGGGGTGGACAAATGTAAGAAGTCACACAACACCAGGTTATAGTCCAACAGCTTTATTTGAAATCACAAGCTTTCGGAGCGCTGCTCCTTCTTCAGGTGAAGTGGAGAGATGCATATAGACACAGCATATATAGTCAGAGAATCATGTCAGATGTTTACAGGTATTTGACCCCTTGTGACCCCACCTCATTGTTCTTTGATGTAATGTTTCCCTGACTGACCTGTTTGGACACCATTCACACCTTTGACTGCTCTGATTATCTCTCTGCCGAGGTGTGATAAATGGCAGTTGGAAAGGTTACCTGTAAACATCTGACATGATTCTCTGACTATATAAGCTGTGTCTTTATGCATTTCTCCACTTCACCTGAAGAAGGAGCAGCGCTCCGAAAGCTTGTGATTTCAAATAAAGCTGTTGGACTATAACCTGGTGTTGTGTGACTTCTTACACTCATCTAAGAACATGAGAATTAGGAGCAGGAGCAGGCCATTCGGCCCCTCGAGCCTGCTCTCCCATTCAGTAAGATCATGGCTGATCTTTGACCTCAACTCCACTTATGTCAGCTCAGTTGACCCAAGAGTGGCGCAATGTAAAACCCATCATGATCTCCGAACTTTTTATAGAAAGTGAAAGGTTCACTTTGGGGGAAATAATTGGTACTTCTGTGATGCCACCACACTGCTGGTTCAGTGGTTTCAATTTTTTTTAAAAAACAAACACAACTTCTCCCTCTCTCTCCAGACACCACCGTTTTCCCTCCTTCCCTGAACGAGTTGCTGGGTGCCTTGCACATGTGGCTATTCGACCACAGGGGCAGCACAGTCGAGCTCAATCCTGTCTCCGTCCCATCACCCGCACAGGTGGGCCTTCCAGTAAGGGTCACTGGGCAGCCAGCAGGAGCTGATTTTTCCTTCCATGACCTAGAGCACACTTGAGTCTAACTGTAGTGGTCTACTGCCACTAGCAGTTTGTGTGTGTGTGTGTGCTAGGCCGTTGTAGCAGAGCCTGGTCTCCAATCATCTTGGATCCCCTTGCCATTGGACCGAGACCTTGCTCTGTCAAGCCCGTGTGGTAGCTGGTGTGCAGCGGCCACCCCACGTTAAAAGAATTCATGCACAGGCATCTTCCACCCTTTCAAATGACGTTCGGGACCAGGAACGTCAGGCCCCTCATGGACAACCCCAACAGTGACAGACCGGAACGCCGTGCACGTCAACCCATGCACCCCACCCACCCGCCCCTTCAACCACCGTCTGCCCCACCTGTGACAGAGACTGTAGGTCCCGCATTGGACTCCTCAGTCACCTGCAAACTCATTTTTAGTGCGGAAGCAAGTCATCCTCGGTTCCCAGGGACTGCCTAAGAAGATGACTGCCACGAGCTCAGCACAGACTGGAAATGACTCAGTACCCAACGTCTTAACAACTGGAACCCTGAAGGAGTTGGACATAAACCTTTTACCCTGTAAGGCACCAGGACATCATTAAGGATACATGGCATATAAATCGTGCATTCAGGAACAAGGTCTCAGTGATGTAGAGCCTGTGTCGCATTTGTCCTTATAGTCTGGAGTCAATGTTGTGTTGAAAACAATGTAAATTGTAACCTTAACTAGTCGACAGGGGGTAGAGTTATACAGCACAGAAAGAGGCCCTTCGGCCCATCGTGTCCATGCCGGCCATCAAGCCCTGTCTATTCTAATCCCATTTTCCAGCACTTGGTCCGTAGCCTTGTATGCTATGGCGTTTCAAGTGCTCATAATGCTTCTTGAATGTTGTGAGGGTTCCTGCCTCTACCACCCTTTCAGGCAGTGAGTTCCCGATTCCAACCATCCTCTGGGTGAAAAGGTTTTTCCTCAAATCCCCTCTAAACCCCCTGCCCCTTACCTTGAAACTATGCCCCCTGGTTATTGACCCCTCTACTAGGGGGAAAAGTTCCTTTCTATCTACCCCATCTATGCCCCTCATAATTTTGTACACCTCAATCAGGTCCCCCCTCCGCCTTCTCTGCTCTAAGGAAAACAACCCCAGCCTGTCCAGTCTCTCCTCATAGCTGAAGCGCTCCAGCCCAGGTAACATCCTGGTGAATCTCCTCTGCACCCTCCCCAATGTAGGTACTTACAGGTTTAAAGATATAGGACAAGTGACCCAAAGCAAGAGGTGTTATAAATCTCATCATTCATCAAGAAACTACTCGTGAAATAACTCTGGACGGCCAGCTGGTGGCGCCGTCCAAGGAGTATAAATACTCGGGCGTGGGCCCAGCTTTCCAGGGACATTTTGTAAGACAAGGAACTAGTGAAGTACAACTAGACCTCCATGTTCTGAAACAAGTTGATTAAAGCCTTGCTTTATACTCAAACCAAGTGCGTAGTGAGTTTTATTACGTCAAGAGGCACCTGGTATTAGCTGTGCCACGTGACACTCTCTGCCCCTTATTTAAAATGATAATTTATCTGTCTCCGTGCTCCACTAAGAGCAAACTCCCTTGGGCTAGTTCGCGACCGAAAACCAGAGGGAAGCCTACAGACAGAGAATGATACAGCACAGAAGGAGGCCATTCGGCCCATCTCCATTGACCAATCTAGATGCCCACACTGCTGAAAGGAAGATGGGACTGAGAAGAAATTGTTCAGAAACCATCTGGTCTCCCCTCTCCCCAGCTCGGCCTAGGTTCAGCAGCATTCGCAGCCCAATACCTCCATTAACAGCTTGAGTGCGTTGTCGTCTCTTATCCGTCCTTCCTTCCGTCCCTTTGCGGCCAGGTTTGTGAACCACACACACGGAATCCAGTACTTGTTATAGGGAGAATGAAGACTTTCATACTTCTTTCGTTCGTCTCTGGTCATAAACCCTGCAAAGACAACAGAAACATAGAAAAATAGGAGCAGGAGTTGGCCATTCGGCCCCTCGAGCCTGCTCCGCCATTCAATATGATCTTGGCTGATCCTCCATCTCAATACCATATTCCCCCTCTCTCCCCATACCCCTTGATGCCTTTTGTGTCTAGGAATCTATCCATCTCCTTCTTAAATATATTCAGTGACTTGGCCTCCACAGCCTTCTGTGGTAGAGAATTCCACAGGTTCACCACCCTCTTAGTGAAGAAATTTCTCCTAGTCTCAGTCCTAAATGTCCTACCCCGTATCCTGAGACTGTGACCCCTTGTTCTAGACGCCCCAGCCAGGGGAAACATCCTCCCTGCATCTAGTCTGTCCCGTCCTGTCAGAATTTTATACGTTTCAATGAGATCCCCTCTCATTCTGCTAAACTCTAGTGAATACAGGCCTAGTCGACCCAACCTCTCCTCATACGACAGTCCTGACATCCCAGGAATCAGTCTGGTGAACCTTCGCTGCACTCCCTCTATGGCAAGTATATCCTTTCTTACTCTCGCCTTTGGATGGCCTGAACCCAAGGCCTCGTCTGTCTGTTCTGGTGGTTTTAACGGACATCGAGCGATCCCATGGTGCAACTTGTTAATGAGCAGGGAGTTCTCCTGTTGCCCTGACCACACCGACACTGCAAAAAACGATTAACTGGTCATACGTCCGTCTATGGCATCTTGCTGCATGCAAAATGGCTGCCGTGTTTACTTCAGCGACAAGACAGCAGCCAAGTATCTGCTTTTGGAGCAGACATCAGCATTTCTCGGCCCCCCCGCCCCTTTCTCGTGGTGGTACAGACAGATGATTTTGGGGCTAGCTGAAATCGCCCCATGAATCTGTAGGGTTATACATAGAGTCATAGGGGGAAAAATGGGTTGCTTTGCACCTCCCGTTACCTAATGGAGCACAAAGCAACTAGTGCCCGGGCATGGCGCCGCCCACGCCTCCCGCAAAACTCCGCAGGAGGTTAGCGGTGGCGCTAACCGGTAGCGCCCCGTGGCGCTGCACTGCCGGCGATGACGTCATCACCGTGCGCAGCGCCCCGGCCGCGATCTTCGGGAACGCCCCCTGGCTTACCGCCGGACACTATGTCCGACGGGGTTAGGGGGGCCTACCTGCGGCCCGGGCGACCATTTTTGTTGCTGTCCACCTGCCAGCGCCTGCTTCCGCTCCCGTCCCTGGCATCCTGAATCCCAGCCCCCCACCCCCCCCCCCCCGCAGAGTGTCGGCTGCGCTCCATGAATCCGGCACTTCTCTTGAGTGCCGGGCTCTTTTGCCGGCACTCCCGATCCCCGGGGGCCCAGCTGGGCCCCGGGTCGCGCTGCGCAAGGCCCCTCCCCTTTAAGAAGGGGAGGAAGGCCTGTAATACTGCGGCGCCCCAGCAAAGTTAGCGCTGCTCAATTTTTAGCCCAGAGAGTCATACGGCACAGAAGGAGGCCATTTGGCCCATTGAGTCCGTGCCGGCTCTCTGTAGAGCAATCCAGTCAGTCCCATTCCCCCGCTCTATCCCCGTAGCCCTGCAAGTTTATTTTCCTCAAGTGCCTATCCAGTCTCCCCTTGAAAACATTGAGTGTCTCCACTTCCACCACTTCCGTCGGCAGCGAGTTCCAGGTCCTCACCACTCGCAGCGTAAAAGAGTTTTTCCTCACATCCCCCCTGTATCTCTTGCCCAAAACCTTAAATCTGTGTCCCCTAGTCCTTGTACCATCAACTAATGGGAACAGCCTTTCCCCGTCTAGCCTATCCAAACCCGTCATAATCTTGTACACCTCTATCAAATCACCCCTCAACCACCTTTGCTCTAATGAAAACAAATCCAGCTTCTCCAACCTGTCCTTGTGGCTAGGAGTTTGATAAAGGGAAGGGAGGTGGGGAGCTTTGGAAACACTGATTGTAGGTGGCAACTATGCAACGACAGTACTGCACTTCAAAGTAATGCGTGCCATGTTAAGTGCTTTGCAATGGAGAGCCCCAAGCATTATACAAATGCAGCCGCTTTCTTAATCTTGAATACTTCTCGATAGAGCAAGACTGCCTAGATAAGTCAAACTTCGAATACTCCTGTGCTCTTCTGATGAAGCATGCCACTGACGAATGGAACAGTTTTTTGTGCTTCTAATGTTTCCTGGATCAGGCACAACACAACTCAGTCAGCTACTGGCCGGACAATATGGGGGGTTGGGTGGGGGCGGATTTTAACACTACTCGCTCAGCAGAAACCTGGCAGGCGGGGCAGTTAAAATCGTCCCTGGCTCGCGCCTGTCCGAAAGCCGCCATGATCGCAACATCTGCACTTGTGGTGAAGGTGCTCCCACAGTGCTGTGAGGGAGTTCCAGGATTTTGACCCAGCGACGATGAAGGAATGGCCGATATATTTCCAAGTCAGGATGGTGTGTGTGACTCGGAGGGGAACTTGGAGGTGGCGGCGTTCCCGTGTCTTTCCTGATAACCCTGCAAATGTTTTCCCTTCAAATGTTTAGCAATTCCTTTTTGAAAGTTACAATTGAATCTGTATCCACCGCCCTGTCAGGCAGTGTGCGTTCCAGATCACAACAACTCTCTACGTGACATTTTTTTTCCCTCATGCCGCCTCTGGTTCTTTTCCCAGCTACATTAAGAACATGAAAATAGGAGCAGGAATAGGCCATTCGGCCCCTCGAGCCTGCTCCGCCATTCAATAAGATCATGGCTGATCTTGGGCTCAAAGCCACTTCCCCGCCCGCTCCCCATAACCCTTCACTCCCTTATCTTGCAAAAATCTGTCTATCTCCACCTTAAATGTATTTAATGACCCAGCCTCCACCGCTCTCTGGGGCAGAGAATTCCACAGATTTATGACCCTCTGAGAGAAGAAATTCCTCCTCATCTCAGTTCTAAAAGGGCGACCCTTTATTCTGAGACTGTGCCCCCCGAGTTCTAGATTTCCCCACGAGGGGAAACATCCTCTCTGCATCTACCTTGTCGAGCCCCCTCAGTATCTTATATGTTTTAATGAGATCACCTCTCATTCTTCTAAACTCCATTGAGTATAGGCCCAACCTGCTCAACCTTTCTTCATAAAGTCAACCCCCTCATCTCTGGAATTAACCGAGTGAATTGTCTCTGAACTGCCTCCAATGCAAGTATATCCTTCCTTAAATAAGGAGACCAAAACTGTATGCAGTACATAGAAACATAGAAGATAGGAGCAGGAGTAGGCCATTCGGCCCCTTGAGCCTGCTCCGCCATGCAATGAGATCATGGCTGATCATCCAAATTCAGTACCCTGTCCCTGCCTTCTCCCCATATCCCTTGATCCCTTTAGCCTTAAGAAATATATCTAACTCCTTCTTGAATATATTTAATGAATTGGCCTCAACTGCCTTGTGTGGTAGAGAATTCCACAGGTTCACCACTCTCTGGGCGAAGAAATTCCTCCTCATCTCTGTCCTAAATGGCTTACCCCTTATCCTTAGACTGTGACCCCTGGTTCTGGACTCCCCCGCCATCGGGAACATCCTTCCTGCATCTAGGTACTCGAGGTGTAAAACCTTAAAACTGACAGGTCTGTAGTTAGCTGGTTTTTCTCTCTCCTAACTCCCCCCCCAATTCCCTTTTTAAATAATGGGAGCGGCATTTGCAACTTCCCAGTCCACAGGCACAATTCCAAAATCTCAAGCGGTTCGGATGCCGCGACGATCGCCTCACCTGCTTCCACCACGTGATCCATCGTCGGGAAGCGCTTGATGACGGCTGTGCTAACAGAGCGCAGGATGAGGAGGGCGGACAGGCTGGCGTACCTCATCATGGTGCGGCGCAGCATGCGGCCCCGCTCATCCGTGCCATGCACGTTGCCGGAGATGACGCACATGAGTCGGTCGGGGAGGGGAATGCTGGTATACTGGCTCCACCAACGGTTCACCACAAGGGTGACATAGAACCCTGAGAAGAGGAAAAGAGAGAGGAAGGGGGGCAAATTTAAGCAGCGATACGTTTCAAGCAGCGAACTGACACAGCCGGGGAGCGCGGGGACGAAGCTCTTTCATAGAGCTAGCACAGGCACGACGGGCCGAATGGTCGGTGGCGTAAGTCTCCAACTCGCTACAATGGGTGGGAGTAAATTACAAAGCTGGAAGGCAATGAATGGGATTGAAAGGACCACAACCATCAGTGGGTGACAAGCAATATTCCCTTTAAGCTGCGCCAGCGCTCCGCAGCTCCCGCGCAGCCGACTCACCGGCTTTTAAACGGGGAAGAAACGCTCACGCGTGGTGACATGAATCAGTCGTTCACGAAAGAAAGACTTATGAAATAATACTGAGCGGCCTGCGGGTGGCACTGTCCAGGGAGAGTATAAATACTCGGGCACGGGCCCAGCTTGCGCAGGGCATTCCTAACAGGAACTAGTGAAGGACACAACTAGACCTCCATGTTGTAAAACAGTTGATTAAAACTTTGTTTGACGCTTAGACCAAGTGCCTCGTAGTTTTCTTACGTCATGCGGAATTTTGAATGGGCCGCGCAGTCCCTTAAAGGGGCCGCGCACCCAGAAAACAAATTAAAGGGAACATTGGTCAAACCCCCCCCCCCCCCAGCAATTTTCACTGACTCCAGGGCGTGTGTTGTTCATTGTATTCAGGAATTAATCGATGAATCTCTTGTGTTCAGATATATGGCAGCAGGCTTGGGAAGGGAAGAAAAATAAAAGCATATCTTGGGGATGCACGATCTGTAAGGTGTGTCTCTGTAAATAAAGGCTGGTAAGCGACGGAAGACTAGGGTCGAGTGTTCTGTTCCACACCACCTGGCCATCCGACTTTTACATGTGATACTCAGGTGGCAAGTGTAGAAAATTCACGGGATCTGGCAAACTGCGCCAAACTGACTTGCCCTGGATATCAAGGACCAGGTAGTCCCGTGGGCCTGGGGTTTTGCCCAGCCAGCTTGGGATCGAATCCAGCCCAAGTTGATGGGACTCAAAAGTCTTCTCTCCTTCAGTTGTCAGGATTTTAAGTAATGTGAATCTGGACAGCTCCTACATATTCTTAGTGGAAGGAAAACTTGCACCTATCTTACTGCAGTTAAAAAGGGCCCTGGTGAGACCACACCTGGAGTATTGGGTACAGTTCTGGTCTCCTTACCTAAGGAAGGATATACCTGCCATAGAGGGAGTGCAACGAAGGTTCACCAGACTGGTTCCTGGGATGGGGGGATTGTCCTATGAGGAGAGATTGAGTAGACTAGGCCTATATTCTCTAGAGTTTAGAAGAATGAGAGGTGATCTCATTGAAACATACACAATTCTTACAGGGCTTGACAAGGTAGATGCAGGGAGGATGTTTCCCCTGGCTGGGGAGTCTAGAACCAGGGGTCATAGTCTCAGAATAAGGAGTCGGCCATTTAGGACTGAGCGGAGGAGAAATCTCTTCACTCAGAGGGTGGTGAATCTTTGGAATTCTCTGCCCCAGAGGGCTGTGGAGGCTCAGTCGTTGAGTATATTCAAGGCTGAGATCGATAGATTTTTGGACTCTAGGGGAATCAAGGGAAATGGGGATTGGGCGGGAGAGTGGAGTTGAGGTCGATGATCAGCCATGATCTTATTGAATGGCGGAGCAGGTTCAAGGGGCCGAATGGTCTACTCCTGCTCCTAATTCTTCGGTTCTTATGTTCACTTATATAGTGACGCGCCTCAACAACACTTCACCTGTAATAAATGACTTTGAAGGACAGCCCTTGTTATATGGGCTAACGCAGCAGCCATTTTGTACTCACGGTCCCACAAACAACAATGAGATGGATGATCAGCTCCATCTGTTTCTGCCGGTGTTGCTTGAGGAGGGGTCAATGATGGCCGGGACGCTGCGGGAGCAATTCAGCTGCCCTGGACCACAGGACGGATTTTGTGGCAAAATAAAGCATCGCTGGGCCAGTCGTGGGCACTTCCAAATGTCTGGGATGTGGGGGAGTGGAAGAGTGGAAACGGAATGGGGAAAAAAAGAGGGATCTTAACGCTGCATCTAATCCACCGCGTGCTTGACCCAGGTCTCAGAAATAGACGTTTCCCATCTCACACCACAGCTATCTTGTACCAGCTCACCTTCTTGTTTTACCAAAAACTATCTGAGTAGCCTTAGAGAAAAATTCATCTCCCGTGGCATAACTTGAGAATAAGGGGGGCACCCATTTAAATCGGAGATGAGGAGGAATTTCTTCTCTCAGAGGGTCGTGAATCTTTGGAATTCTCTTCCCCGGAGAGCTGTGGAGGCGGGTCATTGAATATATTCAGGCGGAGATAGACAGATTTTTGAATGGTAAGGGGTCAAGGGTTATGGGGAGCGGGCAGGGAAGTGGATTTGAGGCCAAGATCAGATCAGCCATGATCTTATTGAATGGCGGAGCAGGCTCGAGGGGCCGAATGGCCGACTCCTGCTCCCACGTCTTATGTTCTTGTATCTTATTGCTGCCACCATAATGTAGTGGACTGGTCTTGTCCTCAGTGACAGCTGATGGTGTGGTTGGCGCTGTTTGTTGGTATCCAATGATCTGTGCCCTGCTCTACACAGGGCGCTTCGTGGCCCTCTCAATGCCCACCCTGCCCTTCTTGACTTACGGATCGTTGCGGAGGAGGGGAGCCAAACCCTCTGGTAGCTCACCCTGATGGTCCTTTACTCACGGAGCGTGTTGGCAGGCTGGGGGCGTCACAGGGGGGGATTCCCTCTCACCCAAAGGGAGTCACCGGCCAACTTTGTCCACTTGCCCACGGGCACTGAGGATAATGGCATAGTGTCCCTTGCACTGCCTCGGGTGAGGCCCGCTTCCTCAGCGCAGGTCAGAGGTCAAACCAGGCGCCTCTCTGCTCTAGGCGGCTCATCCTCTCATTGGGGGAAGTCAACGCGCAATCAGGAAAAACCCAGGCTGATTCCTCAGTGGAAACATCCAATCTCTGGGGTGGGGCGGGGTGGGGGATGCAGGGGAATATCGCGCCTAATGTCAAAAACTAGAGTTTAGAAGAATGAGAGGGGATCTCATTGAAACTTATAAAATTCTGACAGGACTGGACAAGCTAGATGCAGGAAGGATGTTCCCGATGGTTGGGGAGTCCAGAACCAGGGGTCACAGTCTAAGGATAAGGGGTAGGCCATTTAGGACAGAAATGAGGAGGAATTTCTTCACCCAGAGAGTGGTGAACCTGTGGAATTCTCTACCACAGAAGGCAGTAGAGGCCAATTCATTAAATATATTCAAGAAGGAGTTGGATATATTTCTTAAGGTTAAAGGGATCAAGGGGAGAAAGCAGGGGCAGGGTACTGAATTTGGATGATCAGCCATGATCTCATTGAATGGCGGAGCAGGCTCGAGGGGCCGAATGGCCGACTCCTGCTCCTATCGTCTATGTTTCTATGTTTCTATAGTGTGGCCGCCACAGCCAATCTCAAAGCAGGAGCCTCGAAAAAGGTTACAGGAGAGGTCACTGGGTACTGCAGGTCCTATGGTCACTCTAGTTACCATAGTTACCACTAGCTCACCGCGGTGCTGTCCCACCTTCCGCAGTAGCACATCAGCGGACCTGTGAAGCTAGCCAGAGCAGAATTAAGTCGATGCTGCTTAACATGTTGGGTGTACGAAGAGTGGGGTGGAAGATTGCAGACGCTTGTTTCTTAAACTCCAAATGGTGAGACGTTGGACTTAGCCAGGCAGGGGTTTTGGGGGGGAAGGTGGAAAACACATCTCTACCCAGGGGAGGAAAAAAAGTCATCTCCAATCCACTTGCCTCCCAATTACAGGGCCGCAACGCCAGAGGATTCAGACCATGTGGTGAGATGAGAGGACCTTGTGTGATCAGGAGTTTTAGGAAGAGGAGGGTGGTGGTGGCGGGCGGAACAAAAGTGAACGGAAGAGCAAGAATAAAAAGTAACCTACCAAGCACAAAAGCCATAGGGATCAGGTTAGCATAGTGGTTGCAGTACAGGGCCAGTTTCTCAAAGTATCTCTTCTGCTCTTCCATGAGCACGAACCTTTAGCAGAAATAAAAATGAAATGATCAAAAAAAAAAAATCTTAAATCAAATGAGCTATTGACGGATCATTTTCTCCATTAACAGCCAACAACCGTAAACGTTTCCAGCACAGAAGGAGGCCATTCAGCCCATCGTGCTCGTTGCGACTAACCCCACTGCCCCGCTCTCTCTCTTCACCACCCTGCACCTTCCTCGGCTTCCAATGTTTATCCACTTGTTCCTTTAAAGATGCAACCGCCTGACGTGAATCAGTCATTCATGAAAGAAAGACTTATGAAATAATACTGAGCGGCCTGCGGGTGGCGCTGTCCAGGGAGAGTATAAATACTCGGGCACGGGCCCAGCTTGCGCAGGACATTCTTAATAGGAACTAGTGAAGGACACAACTAGACCTCCATGTTGTAAAACAGTTGATTAAAGCTTTGTTTAACGCTGAGACCAAGTGTCTAGTAGTTTTCTTACGTCACCCGTCTCTGCCTCGACCATTCCCTTTGGCAACAAACTTCTACACAGGAGTTTCTCCTAACCTCGCGCTGAGAAGTTTCTATCGATGACCCCCCCCCCCCCAGTGACCATTTGGATGTCTCTGCATCCAAAGCCAGCGCCTCTAGGACTGCTTTCCACAAAAGTGGTCACCGGGAGGAGGCAGGAGCACCCAAACCTGGTCTTGGATTTGGGGGACAGTTGGACGCCATCCAGGGAGAAGGGGCAGCTCCGAGAGCGCGCGGGTCAGGAAACTCACCGGCCTGTCATTTCTCTCTGTGAAAGCAGCACTCATCACTGTGCCCGATCGCAGAACATAGCCCCACGGAATACAAGTGAAGATTCTCGTTAATCTGCGTGCATCGCAAGCTACGCGCACTAACAGGTCTTTCCACCAATTAGGGCAAGTGCTCGGAACAGACCTTTCTAAACCTCCAGACCCATCAAAATCAAACAAGAGAAGTCAGAATAAAGAGGTGCAATAAATAGAAACAGTTGCCTCGGCTTTGTGAGCAGAATATCCAGTGCTTACGAGCTGTTGTCTAGACGCTCCCGTCATCACGGGCGCCCAGACTGCACCGGACCTCCAAGGTCCCGGTCTCGACCTGTTCCTCTTCGAATAGCTCCGTGGGACCTTTCACATCCACCTGAACAGGGAGCTGGTTCAATGTCTCATCCTAAAGACAGCAAGGAACTGAGTGTCTCGCCGCACGGACCAAGTGGGTCCCAGGTTGACCATCAGTCTGTGCTGAGTTCCCAACCGGATATCAATAAGAGGTGGGGTGCTGGGTGCTACAATTGGCCACAGTGCTCCGGGCTGGGGGTGCAAAGTTGGCCAGAATTCCCGCAATCAGCAAGCTACTTGAACATGGGGAGCATCACAACCAAACTCAATCCTCTGGCCCTCACACTTCGGGCGTCACTAGCTAGCATCAGAGGGGCAGGAACCTGGCTCTGGTTTCCCCTCCCTAAGCTCTGGGTCGCCAGGCCATTTGCAGTGCCCCCGAGCGAGGATCGGTCAACTCACCTGAGAATCAAACCTGACGCTCGCAACAACCAGGATCATGAATCATGTATTGATAGGATGCTGTAAGTAATTTCTTTTTAATTCGTTCCTGGGATGTGGGCATCGCTGGCAAGGCCAGCATTTATTGCCCATCCCCTAATTGCCCCTTAAGAAGATGGTGGTGAGCCGCCTTCTTGAACCGCTGCAGTCCCGTGTGGTGAAGGTGCTCCCACAGTGCTGTTAGGGAGGGAGTTCCAGGATTTTGACCCAGCAACGAAGGAACGGCCGATATACTTCCAAGTCAGGATGGTGTGTGACTTGGAGGGGAACTTGGAGGTGGTGGTGTTCCCATGCGCCTGCTGCCCTTGTCCTTCTAGGTGGAAGAGGTCGCGGGTTTGGGAGGTGCTGTCGAAGAAGCCTTGGCGAGTTGCTGCAATGCATCTTGTAGATGGTACACACTGCAGCCACGGTGCGCCGGTGGTGGAGGGAGTGAATGTTTAAGGTGGTGGATGGGGTGCCGATCAGGCGGGCTACTTTGTCCTGGATGGTGTCGAGCTTCTCGAGTGTTGTTGGAGCTGCACTCACCCAGGCAAGTGGAGAGTATTCCATCTCACTCCTGACTTGTGCCTTGTAGATGGTGGAAAGTCTTTGGGGAGTCAGGAGGCGAGACTCTCGCCACAGAATACCCAGCCTCTGACCTGCTCTTAGAGCCACAGTATTTATGTGGTTGGTCCAGTTAAGTTTCTGGTCAATGGTGACCCTCCAGGATGTTGATGGTGGGGGTGCGGGGGTTTGATGAGTAATATTAATTTCAGCAAAAAGGTTACATGGCAGGGTTACATAGTTATTTGCACACGTTTACTGACCTGTAAGCAACGCTGAGGACTGCATACATGAAGGAGAAGACGAGAAATTCCTTGTAGAGCAGTTTGTAGATGCTGCCTTTCCATAGAACCAGCAGCTTGGAGAAACTGCAGAAGCGGACATTTGCCACTCTCGCTGTGTAGGTGATGGTCATTCCTTGAGTTACCAGGCTTTCGATTTAGCATGAGAGAGAGAGAGATGGTCGAAGGACTCTGGAGGAGGGGGGAAGAAAGAGAAGTTCAAACACCCAGGCATTCACGTTACTGTGTTAAGAGCTAAACTCAAACTCCGGCTATCAGTTGTACAGGGCCTTGGTGAGACCACACCTTGAGTATTGTGTGCAGTTTTGGTCGCCTTATCTGAGGAAGGATGTTCTTGCCATGGAGTGAGTGCAGCGAAGATTCACCAGGCTGATACCTGGGATGGCAGGAATGACGTATGAGGAGAGATTGGGTCGATTGGACTTATACTCGCTGGAGTTTAAAAGAATGAGAGGGGATCTCATTGAAACTTATAAAATTCTAACAGGACTAGACAGACTAGATGCAGGAAGGATGTTCCCGATGGTCGGGGAGTCCAGAACCAGAGGTCACAGTCTAAGGATAAGGGGTAAGCCATTTAGGACAGAGATGAGGAGGAATTTCTTCACCCAGAGAGTGGTGAACCTGTGGAATTCTCTGTCACACAAGGCAGTTGAGGCTAATTCATTAAATATATTCAAGAAGGAGTTAGATATATTTCTTAAGGCTAAAGGGATCCAGGGGTATGGGGAGAAAGCAGGGACCGGGTACTGAAATTGGATGATCAGCCATGATCGCATTGAATGGCAGAGCAGGCTCGAGGGGCCGAATGGCCTACTCCTGCTCCTATCTTCTATGTTTCTATCGATGCTGACGATGCTGGAGATCATACTGAGGAAACAGAGAACAGAAAGCACAAGAGAGGCAGGAAGAGTTCCGCCAGGAACCTACCAAAGCTAGAGATCAACGGTTGGAGATATGTTGGCTGAACTCACTGGAATCGGTGGCTTGGACAAGCTGGAGGCTGCTGCACTTCGGAGAGTCGGGAGATCCAGATGGTGTAGAAACTCGAGACATCCACTTGGGCAGCTTCAGACTGGCAGGAGAAACTTCAGGTGAAAAAAAAAAGTTTTATTTTAAAGACAGGGACAATAAACCAGTAATCCTTCTTCCTGCTTCTCCCCAACCATCAGTTTTTCCCTTCCTCCCGAAGGTGTTGAGTAACACTTGTGTGTATAGTTCGGAGATACTGGCAGCCTTCCAGCCACTCCAGAGACTTTGAGCACCAAAAGCTAGGCTGACATAGAAACATAGAAGATAGGAGCAGGAGTAGGCCATTCGGCCCCTCGAGCCCGCTCCGCCATTCAATGCGATCATGGCTGATCATCCAAATTCAGTACCCTGTCCCTGCCTTCTCCCCGTATCCCTTGATCCCTTTAGCCTTAAGAAATATATCTAACTCCTTCTTGAATATATTTAATGAATTGGCCTCTACTGCCTTCTGTGGTAGAGAATTCCACAGGTTCACCACTCTCTGGGTGAAGAAATTCCTCCTCATCTCTGTCCTAAATGGCTTACCCCTTATCCTTAGACTGTGACCCCTGGTTCTGGACTCCCCCGCCATCGGGAACATCCTTCCTGCATCTAGTCTGTCTAGTCCTGTTAGAATTTTATAAGTTTCAATGAGATCCCCCTCTCATTCTTCTAAACTCCAGTGAATATAAGTCCAATCGACCCAATCTCTCCTCATACGTCATTCCTGCCATCCCAGGTATCAGTCTGGTGAATCTTCGCTGCACTCTCTCCATGGCAAGAACATCCTTCCTCAGACGTTCCCAGTGCAGTGCTGAAGGAGTGCCGCACTGTCGGAGGTGCCGTCTTTCGGATGAGACATTAAACCCAGGCCCCGTCAGCCCTCTCAGGTGGACATAAAAGATCCCACGGGCACTATTTCGAAGAAGAGCAGGAGAGTTACCCCCGGTGGCCTGGCCAATATTTATCCTTCAATCAACATCACTAAAAACAGTTTATCTGGTCATTATCACATTGCTGTTTGTGGGAGCTTGCTGTGCGCAAATTGGCTGCCGTGTTTCCCACATTACAACAGTGACTCCACTTCAAAAAGTACCTCATTGGCTGGAAAGTGCTTTGGGACGTCCTGAGGTAGTGAAAGGCGCTATAGAAATGCAAGTCTTTCTTTTCTGTTCAGTGCCTCCCCAGTGAAGCTGCTCTTCATAGGCAAGAAGGGACAGTAAGCGGTGGCTGGCTATTTTAATATGGAAGGTTATAACCGTCAAGACTGAACCCAAAATAACAACAGAAAATGCTGGAAAAACTCAGCAAGTCAGGCAACATCCGTGGAGAGAAATTTGAGTTGACGTTTCGGGTTTGACCTTCGAAGAAGGGTCAAACCCGAAACGTCAACTCAAATTTCTCTCCACGGATGTTGCCTGACTTGCTGAGTTTTTCCAGCATTTTCTGTTGTTATTTCGGATTTCCAACATCTGCAGTATTTTGCTATCAAGACTGAACCCAACTTGACCTGGCATCCAAACCCATGGACTATTCAGCAGAAAAGAGCCTGATTAAAACCCATTGGCTGCAAACCGCTGAGATTGCAAAATACAGATCAAACTGACTGCAACAACAACTCACATTTATATAGCGCCTTTAACGTAGTAAAACACCCCATGGCGCTTCACAGGAGCGTGATCAATCTATTCCACATAAGATTTTTTTTTTAAAACACAACTATAGCAATGAAAATATAGATTCCAAAGTTCAAATGTCCATCTTAAGTGATTGCCGTTATCTAAACCCAATTCGCTGCTCTTTCAGACTTGCCTACTCCCCCCATGCGCAATCCCATCGAAGCGGCGTATCCAGGAAAATGTAGTCCTCAGCTGTTTCCGCAGGGACAGTCGCTCGCTAGTGTCTTGCAGCAGTCCCTGTTGCCCAATATTATAAATGAGAGGCGGGTGCAACAATGCAACCCTCGCGCACGATGTCATTGCATCTGCTCTTCGAAATCCTGGAGAAGTCAAAGTCCCACAACTAGACCGTTCCAGGAACTCAGTTGGCCCAAGCGCCACTCCAAGATGGTAACGCCAGCTCTTCCTCCCCTCTCCCCAAAATATCTAGGGGGGGGGTAGAATCTTAGATTGTCCACCATGCCCTCTTTCCATCCTCAGATCTCAGATAACCACAGTACGGCCGCTCCCCAATTTTCTTAACTCTTCGGAAAGAGTTGATAACGCCCATCATTGGCGACTCCAACTTTTAAAGGGCAGGACTTCTCAATGGCGTCAACACAACATGTCGACACAAGTGACGTTGCATCAAATTGCGGTCACTGAAAGTTTTGATATGTCAAAAGCCGGCACTGTGGGAGCACCTTCACCTCACACGGACTGCAGCGGTTCAAGAAGGCGGCTCACCACCACCTCCTCGCGGGGCAATTAGGGGATGGGCAATTATTGCTGGGCCTTGCCAGCGACGCCCACATCCCAGGAATTTTTTTAAATAAAGTTAGCACCTAACCAAAGAGCATCTGAGAAAGGTCGATGCTGCATCAGAGGCCTGGTCTGCCGGGGTGCAATGTTTCCCTCCAAATAATAAAGCCAATTTTTCAGAGCAAGTCTCTCCAGGAAACAGCCTCAAAGGCCAACGATTCCTTTTTAAAAGTGGATTCCGTTGGCCTTTGTGCAACAAAGTAAAGGAACTTTGTTAAAGTTTAGGAAAAGACTGAGGCTTTAAAAAAAAACTAGCTATAAATCTGTGACTAATATCTAAAGGGTTGTTCAAAAGGGCCGTTTACGCTTGGTACTTCTACAGTTCAGAACATGGGAGAGCAATGTCTGTGTGTCTGTGCTATGTATTTGCAGCCACTAATACAGGCTCGAATACACCACCGGTCCAGCTCCTCTCCAGTGAGCCTCTTTAAAAATAGGGATAGTCCATTAAATATTTTATACATTTGCAGTAGCGAGGATATCCCACTTCATGTCTATGAACAACAGTTGTTTGCTTTATCCAATATAATGTTGTGCTTCACCCCTTGCACTCTGATTGCTGCTGTTGATTAGTTCACTGAAGTCTCGTCAGTGTAAATATCAACAATCTGCACTCAGCACATTTGAAGGACCCAGTTAATAATGTACAGTAAGTCGAAAATAAAGGGGGATAATCTTGGCCTTGGCCGACAGTGTAGACCAGGTGATATTGGATTGGGGGCCGCCCGATATACACCTCTCCTGATTTTCATTTGTGTCAGCCATGGCTCAGTGGGTAGCACACTCGCCTCTGAGTCAGAAGTTTGTGGGTTCAAGTCCCACTCCAGGGACTCGAGCACATAAAGCTAGGTTGACACTTCAGTGCAGTACCGAGGGAGTGCTGCACTGTCGGAGATGCCGTCTTTCGGATGAGACGTTAAACCGAGGCCCCCGTCTGCTCTCTCAGGTGGACGTAAAAGATCCCGTGGCACTATTTCAAAGAAGAGCAGGGGGAGTTCTCCCCGGTGTCCTGGACAATATTTATCCCTCAACTAACATCACTAAAACAGATGATCTGGTCATTATCACGTTGCTGTTTGTGGGAGCTTGCTGTGCGCAAATTGGCTGCCGTGTTTCCCAAATTACAACAGCAACTACACTTCAAAAAGTACTTCATTGGCTGTAAAGCGCTTTGAGACGTCCGGTGGTCGTGAAAGGCGCTATAGAAATGCAAGTTTTTCTTTTGCACTGAAGCCAACAGAAATGAAAAGCGGGAGAGAGGTAGGATCAAGGGCTGATCCAATATCACCCATTTTACACTATCGCGCAAAGTTAAAATGATCCCACGGCGTTGCCAAACATGTGCATTCTTGGATTGAAGTCGCTCTCGTCTGAAGATTGCGCGCCTGCGATTCAAGGTAGGAATTCGAGCTTAATTAACAATTATAAAGCGGGTAAAGGAATTCACACACAGGTCGTTAGCAGAGGTGTTACTTGTTTCACACAGCCTGATTTTAACCGTCATCTTGTACCGCACTCGCTCTGCAGCCGTGTCCGGAGATATTCAATAACCTGGCCCGACAACTCTGGACTTAACAGAAGACACGCACTATATTCAATCCTTAATCTCTGAAAATCCAAACCTGGGCATGGTTTAACATTATTTAAAAGATGTTTTGTTTTGATGTCTTTGTGGCCAAAAGCCATCAGATTTGGGGACGGATATCACACTAGGTTGCAGTAAGGTTATAATTCAAATAAGACTGCCCAAATGGCTCGGTGACTAAATGCATCACCCAGTATGGTACTGAGATAGACACATGCAGAGGGGGCCAGGTCCAACACCTCCGCTTTTTAAATTCTTGTGTTCGAATCGCTCCATAGCCTCGCCCCTCCCTATCTCTGTAACTTCCACCAGAGAACCCTGTGTTCCTCCAATTCTGGCCTCTTGAGCATCCCCCACTTCCTTCGCCCCACCACTGGCGGCCGTGCCTTCAGCCGTCTAAGCCCCAAGGAATTCTCTGCCCAAACCCCTCCGCCTCGCTCTCCTTCTCCTTCAAGATGCTGCTTAACACCTACCTCTTTGACCAAGCCTGTCCTAATGTCTCCTTTTTTGGCTCGGTGTCAATTTTTGTCTGATCACACTCCCACGAGGCGGCTCGGGATGTTTTACTGCGTTAAAGGCGCTATATAAATGCAAGTTGTTGTTATTCAATGACCAGGCTGGGTAAAGTCAGGTGATCCCGTAGAGGGTAGCACGGGGCGCCTCCAATTGGTGCCAGTGCTGCCAGGCAGAAGCAGTCAGGGTCCTGATCACCACTTTTGGTAGAAAGTGCACACACCTGGGCATCAAGGTGGGGAGAGGATCCAACTGAGATACCCTTCACCCCACGAAAAACAGTCCAATTACCTGGCTGTGATACCTACCACAGTCCATCAGCCTACTCACTGGGTTCATGGATGAGGCAAGGTAGCTGAGGACTTCCTGTGCCCACGGAAACCCACCCAACACAACCAAAAACATTGCACATTGCACAGAACACGTTGGGACATGGCCATCAGAAATTCAAAATATAGCAGGCAGCCCCAATAACCCCGAATGAATAGGATTTTTTTTTTTTAAGGTTCGTTCATTCTCAAGACTCAACTTGGAAAATGTTCTCAATCCATCCTGATCGCCCGTACAAAGTTAACGGGTCAATTGACAAAGAGTCAAAAGGTTGTCCTACCGTCACACCGGTAGCCTGTCTTGATGCTGCAGGATCAAAGCTGGATGAAGTTCTCTCTCTCTCTCTCTCCGGCTGCCCTCTCCCCAACCCATCACAAGGCGAGAAGTTACTCAGCACTTTAACAAACCAGTGCAGTTGCTCCAACTCTCAAAGGACAACCCTTGGCTCCGCCCAAGTCCCTCCCAGCTCGGTAAAACAGCAGAATCTCCAAATTCGCACAACCCTCTCGCTCCCAGCAAAGAGAAAGAGATGCAGAATCGAAGTCTTCTCACTTTGGCCTCAACTTTGCCCGATCTCAGAGGTGTCAAAGCCTCATTTAAAAGTTGTGTTGTTTTTTGGGGGTCTGTACAAGAATACGACTGGTGGATGTGGCCAGACACTGGTGGATATTGCTGGGCTACTGTGTCCCAACGCACTGCTCTCTCAATCTCTCTCTCTCTCATTCCTTTTCTCTCGTTAATGATCGCTGTTCTACCTCTCAGAGTATCACGGTGGCATAGTGGTTAGCACTGTTGCCTCACAGCGCCAAGGAACCGGGTTCGAATCCGGCCTCGGGCGACTGTGTAGAGTTTGCACATTCTCCCCGTGTTTGCGTGGGTTTTCTCCGGGTGCTCCGGTTTCCTCCCACAGTCCAAAGATGTGCGGGTTAGGTTGATTGGCTATGATAAATTGACCCTTAGTGTTAGGGGGATTAAATACGTGGGGTTACGGGGATAGGGTGGGATATGTGTCGGTGCAGGCTCGATGGTCTCTATCTGCACTGTGGGGTTTCTGTGATTTCTGTGAATGGCTGGTGATTTCATTAGAAGGAAATCGCACCTCGACAGGCCTGCATTTCACCATCCCAATTTATACACAAACACCCAATTTTAAACAGGGGGAGGAGGGGAGGGGAGAATCATTTCTAATCAGACAGCAAAGCTCTTCATTGCTCTACAAATTTTTTCATTCATTAATTTATTCCCAAACAAATTTCTTAAATCAGTTGAAGGGATGCAGGATCTTACCCAGAACCTTAACCTGGCTTCCTCGCTCTGTCTCTGCCTTCCCCTACTGTCACCCTGCCGTCCAATTTCTGTTTGTTTTTTGTAAACACACTATGTGTTTTGGGGCAACAATTTAGGATGAACCTTATCTCCTTAATGAGACCCGCGTCCACCCCCAGAAGCAAAATCCATGGGCTGAACAGGAATGTATCCCTAAAACAGGACCATTCATTATCCTCTGAAGTTCCTGCTATTGCCAGCTGGTTATTCCAGTCCAGAAATAAAGGATTGTGAGAATGTGGAATGCCATCCATGCAGGGTCACTTGGGGGGTTTTAAAGGGAGCTAGATTATGAAGAAGGGTCGAACAAACTTGCATCTATACACAAATCATTTATCCGATCCTCGAAGCACCCTAAAGAGTTTCACAATCGAAATGATCATTTTCTCAAAGTGCAATCACATAGCAAGTTCCCAAACCCCAGCAAATGAGACGATTGGCCAACATATCTGTTTTTGGTGTTAGTTGGCAGAATGTTGGCCAGGACACCTCAAGAACTCCTCATTCTTCTTCAAATAGTGAGATCTCTTTTCGTGCCCATCTGAACAACCGAGAGTCGAGGCCTTCGGTTTAACATCTCATACGGAAGAGGCACACTCCGGCAGTGCAGCAACTCCCCTCAGTAGGGCGCTGGAGTGTCTGCCTAGATTGTGTGCTGGAGTCCTGGAGTGGGGCTTCAACCCACGACCTGACTGAAGGGCAGAGTAAGGGTTCGAAGATATAGGGAGAAAATAGGGGGGATTGGGGATTGAAAGGATGGCCCGCTCTTTGAACTATGCATCTAACTATCAACAAACTGGCTGGGAGATACCCAAAATGCTGGCAAATCCATGCCTCGGCACCATGAGTTCTCAGGTGACTGATGAGTCCAATGCGGGACCTACAGTCTCTGTCACAGGTGGGGCAGACGGTGGTTGAAGGGGCGGGTGGGTGGGGTGCTTGGGTTGACGTGCGCTCCTTCCGCTGTTTGCGCTTGGCTTCCGCTTGCTCCCGGCGCAGAGGCTCGAGGTGTTCGGCGCCTTCCCGGATGCCTCTCCTCCACTTTGTGCGGACTTGGGCCAGGGATTCCCAGGTGTCGGTGGGGATGTTGCACTTTTCCAAGGAGGCTTTGAGGGTGTCCTTGAAGCGTTTCCTCTGCCCACCTGGGGCTCTCTTGCCGTGTCGGAGCTCCGAGTAGAGCGCTTGTTTTGGGAGTCTCATATTGGGCATGCGGATGATGTGGCCCATCCATCGGAGCTGATCGAGCGTGGTCAAAGCTTCGATGCTGGGGATTTTGGCCTGAGCAAGAACACTGACGTTGGTGCACCTATCCTGCCAATGGATTTGCAGGATCTTGCGGCGGCAGCGTTGGTGGTACCTCTCCAGTGCTTTGAGGTGCCTGCTGTACATGGTCCATGTCTCTGAAGCATACAGGAGAGCGGGTTTCACTACTGCTCTGTAGACCATGAGCTTAGTGCCAGGTTTGAGGTCCTGGTCTTCAAACACTCTCTTCCTCAGGCGACCGAAGGCTGCACTGGCACACTGAAGGCGGTGTTGGACTTCGTCATCGACATCTGCCCTTGTTGACAGTAGGCTCCCGAGGTATGGAAAGTGTATGATTCTATTGGAGGATTAATCTTAAATCAGAACACCAAACTTTGTTAGTATCAGCAGCTTGAGACAGATGCAAATTAATCGACACATAGAGTTAAACTGGAATGATGGCTCATGAAACACCATTGGAATTACCTTGTCCATTTGTCTCAGTCTTGTCTCTAAGCCCCGCTCTAGCATCGCAGCACATACTCGAGGCTGGCGCTCCAGTGCAGTACTAAGGGAGCGCTCTGCTGTATTGTGTTGTCGAATGTATTACCTGTTGAGTGAAATGTTGAGGTACGTCCACCGGCTAGGGTGGACGTTGAAGTCACTATTTCAAAGAAGAGCAGGGAGTTGTCTTGCTTTCCCCTGGTCAGCTATCCTCTCTCAACCAGCAGGTCGGATATGTAAACTAAAGGGTACAATTCTAAAGGGGTTGTATGAACAGGGAGACCTGGCGGGTATTGTGTGCACAAATCGTTGAGGGTGGCCGGGCAGGTTGAGAAAGCGGTTAAAAAAGCATACGGAATCCTGGGCTTCATGAATAGAGGCATAGGGTTCTATTTTCCAAACCCCGAGGAGGCGGGTTTGGAGGCAGGAGTGGTGGGAAAATTGCAGAATCGGGGGGCAGGAACCCATCCCGCTCCCATCCCGCCTCTGTGCCAATGTCCCAGGAGGCGGGTACCCGACCTGTGCTGGGACCCGCCTCCCCGAGGCGGGAAGGGGATTAGTGCCAATTAACTGCCTGTTAACAGGCGGTTAACAGGCAGTTTTTTTGCCTAATCCCTATTTTTAGCCCTGAAGTGCGGGCTGTCCGACGGCTCCGAACCACGCCAAGTTAGCGAGGCGGACCGTTGGTCTGCAGGGGTTGGAGGGGTCGAGATGTCCGTTGTGCAGGTGAGTGATGGGTGCATGTGTGCAGAGGTAAGTGTGTGAGGTAAGTGTAAAGTGTTTTAATAAGTTTTACTTACCTTTACTTTCTCCTGCAGGCTTCCTTCCTTCAGGTCTCGGGAGTCCCTCAGCTCACCGGCACAGAAAGCAGAATGGCTGCTGAACTGTCAAAAGCTGCAGCCTCTGCTTTCTGGTCTGGAGAGATCTCTAACTGAGTCTGAGTAGAAGGACTCAAGTTAGAAGACAGATTGTCAGTGTTTGACAGCTTCACAGAGCTGTCAAACGCTGATTTTTCATCTGTCAAAAGCTCTTGACAGATGAAATGTCAATCTGTGACGTCACCAGTAACCAGGTGTCCCTTAATTGGCCTGCTGAGCCCGTTGGGTGGGCTTAACAAGGTCAATCAAGGGAAAATAGCGTGGGTTGGCCACAAGTGGATGGAGGTGGGACTACAACCCAAAAAGTGGGAGACCCACCTCCAAAAGCTCCCCATTGACAAAATCCAGCCCATAGAGAACAAAAGCCAAGGAAGTTATGATGAGCCTTTATAAAACACTAGTTCGGCCTCAACTGGAGTATTGTGTCCAATTCTGGGCACCGCACTTTAGGAAGGATGTGAAGGCCTTAGAGAGGGTGCAGAAAAGATTTACAAGAATGGTTCCAGGAATGAGGGACTTCAGTTACATTGATAGACTGGAGAAGCTAGGGTTGTTCTCCTTGGAGCAGAGAAGGTTGAGAGGAGATTTGATAGAGGTGTTCAAAATCATGAGGGGTCTGGACAGAGTAGATAGAGAGAAACTGTTCCCATTGGCGGAAGGGTCGAGAACCAGAGGACACAGATTTAAGGTGATTGGCAGAAGAACCAAAGGCGACATGAGGAAAAACCTTTTTACGCAGCGAGTGGTTAGGATCTGGAATTCACTGCCTGAGAGGGTGGTGGAGGCAGACTCAATCGTGGCTTTCAAAAGGAAATTGGATAAGTACCTGAAGGAAAATAATTTTGCAGGGCTACGGGGAAAGGGTGGGGGAGTGGGACTCGCTGAACTGCTCTTGCAGAGAGCCGGCACGGGCTCGACGGGCCGAATGGCCTCCTTCTGTGCTGTAACCATTCTATGATTCTATGCTTCTATTTCTAGCCATCATGAGTGTGGGGCAAACTTGATGGAGCAACTGGTCTTTTCCTGCCTTCACACAGAGTGAGCAACGTGTGGAATAAACTACCAACTCGAGTAATGGAGGCAAAAGCACTAGAATCATTTAAGGAACAATTAGACGCTACGATGGGGGGGCTTTAGAATCTTTCTGGATGAATGAACTAACATGGGCTGAATGGCCTCCCTCCTCTGTAATTATTTTGTGATCTCATTGGCCGTTTTGCGGGATCTTGCTGTGTGCAGGTTGAATGGTGCTGTCGTGGCTGCGAAGTAACCTCAGCTCGCATCTTAAAATTCATCGCAAGTATGACCTCGCTGCTGACGATGCGGCCTCCTCCACACTGGGGAGACCAACCGCAGATTGGTTGACCGCTTTGCGGAACACCTCCGTTCAGTCCGTAAAGGGGGACCCCGAGCTCCCGGTGGCCTGTCATTTTAATTCACCGCCCCACTCCCACTCAGACCTCACCGTCCTCGGGCTCTTGCATTGTTCCATGGAAGCTCAGCGTAAGCTCGAGGAACAGCACCTCATCTTCCGATGAGGCACTCTGCAGCCTTCCGGACTCAATATTGAGTTCAACAATTTCAGATCATAACCTCGGCCCCTATCATATATACATTTTTTTCCACACTTTTTTTTTGTTTGTGTTTTCTTCCCTCCCCCACATGGCAGCTGTCTTTCATTCTGCCAGCGCAATTCACACTTCATCTAGAGCCATCCTTTGTTCCTTAACCTGTCCTATTACCACCTCGTCTCGCCTTGAATATCTCTTAATGTCTCTTAATCTCTCCTGCCTTCCATCCTATCACTGACCTTCCCGTTTGTTCTTTCATCCCCTCCCCCTTTCCCAGCCCCTAAACTTGATTAAAAATCTGTTCCATTTCCTGCTTTTTTCTAGTTCTGACAGAAGGTCATCGACCTGAAGCGTTAACTCTGGGGGTGATTTTCATTCAGAAGTCAGGAAGGAGGTGGGACTACAACTTCTGGGGTTGTAGTCCCGCCTCCATCGAGATGCGGCCAATCCACGCGATTTTAACTTGATTGATCTTGTTGAGCCCGCCCAGCGGGCTCAGCAGGCCAATTAAGGGCCACCCGGCAACAGGTGACGTCACAGATTGATATTTCATCTGTCAAGACGTGCTGACAGATGAAATATCAGTGTTTCACAGCTGTTTGAAGCTGCCAAACACTGACAGTCTTACTTCTAACCTGAATCCTTCTCCACAGACTCCACCGGCACAGAAAGCTGCAGGCTGTCACTTTTGACAGATCGCAGCCATTCTGCTTTCTGTGCCGGTTAGATGATGGACTCCCCGAACCTAAAGGAAGGAAGGCTAAAAAGGTAACTACAGGTAATTTAAACTTCTTTACACACTTTAGACACACCAAACACACTTACCTTTGCACTCATGCACCCATCACTCACCTGAACACCGACATCTCGACCCCTCCAAGTCCTTCAACCCGACAGCCCGACTCCTCTAACTTGGCGTGGTTTGGAGCCATCGGGAATCCCACACTTCAAGCTTTAAAATAGGGATTAGGCTAAAAACTGCCTGTTAACTACCTGTTAACAGGCAGTTAATTGGCACTAAACCCTTCCCGCCTCGGGTCGGCGGGTCCCAGTGCGGGGCGGGTACCCGCCTCCTTTGAAACTTACATGGAGGCGGGTTGGGGGCGGGATGGTGTCGGGACCCCCGAATTCGGGACTTTAAACCCCCGCACGCCTCCAATCCCGACTCCGCAGGTCAGTTAAAATCGACCCCTCTGTTTCTCTCTTCACAGATGCTGCCTGACCTGCTGAGTACCTCCAGCATTTTCTGTTCTTATCTCAGTAAAGTAGATCTTAGCTTTGTGCGAGGTTGTAAAACTGGTGATAGCGAGTTGGCAGCTCTCCCGAGTTTTTATACCCATTGAAGTCAATCGGGGAAAGACGTAAAACAGGCCGACGACTCGCTTAACACCCTGGCACTAAGTCAAATTCTGCCCCAATTTTGCCTAAAGACAATGTATCGTCTATAAGCACAGAAAAGCCTAAGATTTTATTATAACTGTTTAGAACATCTCCAGGATTATTTGGTTCACATTTCTAAAGCTGCGTGCCTCAACATAGCTACAAGAACAGCGACAACATCAAACCCATCAGATCTCATTTCTAATGAGCGACTCCGTTAGGGTGTAAAGGTATCACTTATCTTGACTTAGCTCCCTCATGAAAATAAACACATCTTCAAATCTTTCAGTCGGTTTGCAATGCTGCCTCGCTCTTTTTCCGTAAGTCTCACTCTTAAGATCTCACCTACGTGTAAAGCTCTTTACCTGAAAACAATCGCCTCTATATGAAGACGTCAACAGGTTGTGTGACGTTGCCAGTGCTCACAGTTAGAGCTGTTTACACAAGAACTTAAGAACATAAGAATTAGGAGCAGGAGTCGGCCATACGGCCCCTCGAGCCTGCTCCGCCATTCAATAAGATCATGGCCGATCATCGACCTCAACTCCACTTTCCCGCCCGATCTCCATATCCCTTGATTCCCCTAGAGTCCAAAAATCTATCGATCTCAGCCTTGAATATACTCAAAACCTCAGCATCCACAGCCCTCTGGGGCAGAGAATTCCAAAGATTCACAACCCTCTGAGTGAAGAAATTCCTCCTCATCTCAGTCTTAAATGCCGACCCCTTATCCTGAGACTGTGACCCCTGGTTCTAGACTCTCCAGCCAGGGGGAAACAACCTCTCAGCATCTACCCTGTCAATCCCCCTCAGAATCTTGTATGTTTCAATGAGATCACCTCTCATTCTTCTAAACTCCAGAGAGTAGAGGCCCAGTCTACTCAATGTTTAAACAGACAAGATGTGATGTCGAGCTGTTCTGCTTCAGTCCTAAAGATTATCCGCTCACCTAATTTTGTAACTTTTTTGCTTCTTCACACTTCAGACCCCCACCCTCCGCCCCATCCTCTTCCCCACCTGCCCATCAGGCAGCAGAGTTTATGCCCACGCTTTGGCCGGCACGGTTCTACTGACCAGCCACTAGATGATGCTGTGGTCGACTTGATGACTTCCCTTGACTCTGCTTTGCCCCCCTCTCCCTCTTGGCTTAGACCGGGGTTTGCTTTGGTGGAAGAATTGTAAGCGTACACCAACATCTGTTCCGATGCCACCCCCAGAAAGTGTTCCTTTCCTTTGGGAGGGGAGGGGGGGTGAAGATTTGTTTGAATGGAACATTGTTTTCCACTTTTACACCCAGTGTCACGATAAAACATTCCCATTTCAGGAGCAGCGATAGCATGGGTTAGTTGGATGGGTCAGATGCTTTTTCTACTTTAACCCAACAGTGTATCTTATCCACTCCCCCCACAGCAGCTCAGAGAAGTGAAGAAACATTAGGAACAGGAATGGACCATTCAGCACCTTGAGCCTGCTCCGCCATTCAATAAGATCATGGCTGATCATCGACCTCAACTCCACTTTCCCGCCCGATCCCCATATCCCTTGATTCCCCGAGAGTCCAAAAATCTATCTATCTCAGCCTTGAATACTCAACAACGGAGCATTCACAGCCCTCTGGGGCAGAGAATTCCAAAGATTCACAACCCTCTGAGTGAAGAAATTCCTCCTCATCTCAGTCTTAAATGGCCGACCCCTTATCTTGAGACTGTGCCCCCTGGTTCCAGACTCTCCAGCCAGGGGGAAACAACCTCTCAGCATCTACCCTGTCAATCCCCCTAATCCATTTATCCGCCTTTGCTCCATATCCATTGATACTCTTACCTAACAAAAATCTAGCAATCTCAGTCTTGAAAGCTCCAATTGACCCCTAGCATCCTTAGCCTTTTGGGGGCCGAGAGTTCCAGATCTTCACTAACCTTTGGGCGAAAAGTGCTTCCTGAAGACCCTTCTGAACGGCCTGGCTCTAATTTTGAGGTTATGCCCCCTTGTTCTGGACTCCCCCCCCACCAGAGGAAATAGTTTCTCTGTATCCACCCTATCGAGTCTTTTTAATAATTTAAACAATCAGATCACCCCTCAATCTTCTATCGTCATGGGAATACAAGCACCAAATAGCGCACCAACCTTCCTTTTGTGACCACTGGGTTAGTTTGAGGCCAGTTTGTTTTTTTTTGCCCAATTGTGCCTGGCTCAGACCCACAAGCAACGAGGCTCGAACTGCCCGAACACATTTCACTTTAGGACCTTCACGGGCACCAGAGGGAGAAGCGCTGATCCTACCCAGTCTAGATTGGATTGGAACCCAACAGTGAATGGACACTGTCGGCTCCAGTTCCCTCAGTGGCCTGTTCCGAGATGTTGCTATAATTACTTGGGCCACAGCCAGTAATCCCGGCAGGGTAAAAAAAAAAAATTCTCCTTCACTCCAAGAGGAGCCGGTCAGTAACTCTGATCTGAAAAACATTATAATGACAGGCGCAGATATTTCTGAGAGAGCTTGATTGGAACAACCTTCTCACTGACTTCCAGTAATTTTCCACTGGTTTCGGCAATGAAACATCTCACTTAATTTGAAGTGAATAGGCAGCCACAGACGATGATCTCACCGAGTTTCCTTCATAGACCTCTCTCAGTGACCGGGACCTGTTGCACAGTTTTGAGAAATGCCTATAATTAAAGATGGACCCACACACACACACACACACACACAAACATTTGCTAAATAAGGATACATAAGATCATAAGAAATAGGAGCAGGAGTCGGCCATTCGGCCCTTCGAGCCTGCTCCGCCATTCAATCAGATCATGGCTGATCTTCGGCCTCAACTCCATTCACTGGCCCTATCGCCATATCCCTTGATGCCCTTACTAGTCTGAAATCTATCGACTTCTGTTTTGAATATACCCAATGACTGAGCCTCCACAGCCCTCTGGGGTAGAGAATTCCAAAGATTCACCACCCTCTGTGTGAAGAAATTTCTTCTCATCTCAGTCCTGAATGGCCTACCCTTTATCCTGAGGCTGTGGCTCCTGGTTCTAGGCTCCCCAGCCAAGGGAAACATTCTCCCAGCATCCATCCTATCAAGCCCTGTAATAATTTTGTATGCTTCAATGAGATCCCCTCTCATTCTTCTGAATTCAAGAGAATACAGGCCTAGTTTACTCAATCTCTTCTCATACGACAGTCCCCGCCATCCCAGGATTCAGTCTGGTGAACCTTCGTTGCACTCCCTCTAAGGCAAATACAGGTTGAGCGTCCCAAATCCGGAGTTCCAGAATCCGGGACGATTGGTGGCAGGGGTCCGGAATCCGTAAAATGTTACGGAATCCAGACACCCTGAGGGGGGCTTACCAAAAACCGGAACCTGGGCCCAGGCATTTCCGGACTCGGCACGTGTTTCTGATGTCCGAAATCCAGAAATATCGCAACCTGGGCTCGGGCGTTTCTGGACTTCGGACATCAGAAAGACGTTCCGAAGCCCGGGAAAACCCAAAAACCGGCTCGGTCTCGGTCCCGAGCTTGCCGGATTCGGGACGCTCAACCTATATATCCTTTCTCAGGTAAGGAGACCAAAATTGTACACAGTGCTCCAGGTGTGGTCTCACCAAGTCTCCTCAAGTAGAAGGGGTGCTTTGGATCCAATAAACAAGGCAACAAGCTCGTCTCACACATGTGGTATCCAAGGTGCAGAACGCGCGAACCCATCTGCTTTATGTTTTTAGTGATTGGGATTTCAGACTGGTTCCTCCCCCTGCCCACAATCTTCTCCCCCTCCTCCCCTGAAGGTGCAAACTCACACGTTGGAGAGGCACCAACCGCCCTCCGTACCTCACCCCAAATTTCATTATGGATGGGCACAGACAGTGGACAGTTGGCGGACTCTTTGGCCAAGGAGGGAATCACGGCAAAGAACAATCCGGTCCACTCAACGTAAGCTGGACTCAACATCGAGTTCAACAATTTCAGACCATAACCTCTGCCCCTCTCTCTTTTTTCCATTTATTTTTTTCTCTCTCTCACGTGGCAGCTATCTTTCATTCTGCCATCGCCATTTACACTTCATCTAGCGCCATCTTTTGTTTTTAACTTGTCCCATTACCATCTCCTTTTACCTCGCACCATCATCCCTTTTGTTATTTAATCTCTCCTGCCTTCCATCCAATCACAGACCTTCCCTTTTATTCTTTCCTCCCCTCCCCCCTTTCCCGACCCCTACACTTGCTGAAAAACCTGTTACATCTCCAGCTTTTTCCAGTTCTGACGAAGGGTCATCGGCCTGAAACGTTAACTCTGTTTCTCTCTCCACAGATGCTGCCTGACCTGCTGAGTATCTCCAGCATTTTCTGATTTTATTTCAGATTTCCAGCATCTGCAGTATTTTGCTTTTGCAACAGTCCAGTCCTAATCTGACGTCGACATTCCGACACTTTCCAGAGGGGAGGTGATCAGTAACAGGAACCCCGGCGGATTTTGGGCTTTTTTTTTTTCCCTCCCTTGCCCTGGGGCACTGAGGGCGGATGTGGCGCCTCATGTAAAAGATCCCGCGGCACTATTTCGAAGAAGGGCAGGGGAGTTCTCCCCTCCCTCTCGGTTTAAAGTCCCGTCCGAAAGGCGGCATCTCCGACCGTGCAGTGGTAGCGCTCTCCCTGCTTGAGCCAGAAGGTGGTGGATTCAAACCCCACTCATTGGCTTCAGCACATAATCTAGGCTGACCTGTCAATGTAGTTCTGAGGGAGGGTTCAGATGAGATGTTAAACTGAGCCTGGTGGATAAAATAAAAGAAAGCCTTGCATTTCTAAAGCGCCTTTCACGACCACCGGACGTCCCAAAGCGCTTTACAGCCCATGAAGTACCTTTTGAAGTGTGGTCACTGTTGTAATATAGGAAACGCAGCAGCCCATTTGCGCACAGCAAGGGCCCACAAACAGCAATGTGATAATGACCAGATAATCTGTTTTTTTTAGTGATGTTGGTTGAGGGATAAATATTGGCCAGGACACCGGGGAGAACTCCCCTGCTCTTCTTCGAAATAGTGGCCGTGGGATCTTTTACGTCCACTTGTGAGGACAAACAGAGCCTCGGTTTAACATCTCATCTGAAAGACAGCACCTCCGGCAGTGTGGCACTCCCTCAGCACTGCACTGGGAGCGTTGGCCTAGATTTTTGTGCTCAAGTCGCGGCTGATGTTAAAGATCCAGCGGCACTATTTGAAGAAGAGTGGGAAATTCTTCCTGCGCCTCAGCCGACCTTCCTCAATCAACACCACCCCCAAAAAAAAAATTAACTGATCATTTATCTCATCGTTGTTTGTGGGATCTTGCTGTGCGCAAAATGGCTGCCACGTTTGCCTACCTGACAAGAATGAGTGTCCTTCAAAATGATTCATGGTCCTGAGGAAGTAAAAGGTGTTTTATAAATACAAATTCTTTCTTATAATGGAATCTATAATCAAATATAAATTGATGTCTCCTTTAAAGACTCTCAATTCATTTCTCTTTGTGTTTTATTTTTTTCCAATTTTATTTGATTATTATTTTGGTCTGGCTGAATTTTATTTTAAATGTGTTTCAAATCTTTCTTCCTTCCCTTAGACCATTTTTGTTTTTCCGTCTCTGCTTATCCTTCCCTCCCTGTTTAATCACTTCAGTCTGGGTTTTGTGCGCCTACCCTTGACGTCTGTATGCTGTTTATCTCATTTCCGTGCTCTCCAGTATGTCATTACAAACGTCTCATGTTTGTCAAGCGTCCTCTCCACTTTTATTTCTTAATTTATTCTCCACCCCGACGCTGAATGAAGGAACATTAATTGTGTTATCTCGTACCTCGGACGATAACACAAGGACAAATCTAATGGCATTATAATCACTGGTAAACAAATGCTCCTTAAGGTCCAAATTGTCCCTCTCGCTACTAAAGACTGGATTGAATATTGTTTGCTTAACGGTAAAAACAAAAAACAAATTACTGCGGATGCTGCAAATTTGAAATAAGAACAGAAAAGGCTGGAAAACACTCTGCAGGTCAGCCAGCATCTGTGGAGAGAGAAACCGTTAACGTTTCAGGTCGGTGACTGTTTCTCACGCCACAGGTGCTGCCTGACCTGCTGAGTGTATTCCAGCATTTGCTGTGTTTGTTTGATGGTCCCATTTTAACACTCTGCTCCCTGGGGCACTTTCGTGCCTCTCACGGTGCAGTCCTCTCTTGAAAACGCTCCTGCTTCTCAATAAGCAATGACATCGACTTGATTACTGTTCTTGTACCTGGGGAGGCTTCTCCCTCACGCCACTGGACAGAGTTCAAAATAAAGCTCGTTGTCTGATAGGTGATCATTCTATCACCTCTAGGCTCCAACCTCTCTCTCCAAAGCAACTTTTCTTAATGCTCTCTGACATGAATCAGTCATTCATGAAAGAAAGACTTATGAAATAATACTGAGCGGCCTGCGGGTGGCGCTGTCCAGGGAGAGTATAAATACTCGGGCACGGGCCCAGCTTGCGCAGGACATTCTTAACAGGAACTAGTGAAGGACACAACTAGACCTCCATGTTGTAAAACAGTTGATTAAAGCTTTGTTTAATGCTTAGACCAAGTGCCTGGTAGATTTCTTATGTCATGGTCATTATCACATTGCTGTTTGTGGGAGCTTGCTGTGCGCAAATTGGCTGCCGCGTTTCCCACATTACAACAGTGACTCCGCTTCAAAAAGTCCTTCATTGGCTGTAAAGCACATTGGGACGTCCGGTGGTCGTGAAAGGCGCTATAGAAATGCAAGTCTTTCTTTCTTTTAAAGAAGGACCCTGTTGGCTCCGAGCGCGTGTCCTCAGGAGAGCAGGGTTAAAATTGCAGATGTTGCGATCATGGCGGCTTTCGGGCAAGTAAAAGCCAGGGGCGATTTTAACTGCCCGCCCGCCAGGTTTTTGCTGAGCGAGTAGGGTTAAAATCGTCCCCCCAGGGACGCTGTAGATGGAACCCGCTCGATGAAAAGCGGTTTTGATGGCGAGATTCCCCCTTTGAAGGACTCCCGATGGCGAGGCTCCCTCCTTGAAAAGATGGTGGAACTTTCTCGGCCTACAGTGGCGCGTACACAGTAACCGCTGTGTCTCTGTTGTGTACGCGCTGCAGTACCGAGCGCTCCATAACAAGAAGTAACAAAGCCATTGACGTAATAAAACTCACTACGCACTTGGTTCGAGTATAAAGCAAGGCTTTAATCAACTTGTTTCAGAACATGGAGGTCTAGTTGTACTTCACTAGTTCCTGTCTTACAAAATGTCCCTGGGCAAGCTGGGCCCACGCCCGAGTATTTATACTCCTTGGACAGTGCCACCAGCTGGCCATCTGGTGTTATTTCATGAGTCGTTTCTTCATGATGATGAGATTTATAACAGCCACCTCATGTATAACTTACAATTATAACTAGATAAAGTGAGGTGGCATTCCCCAAATAAGGAATGGGAAAAGGCTCAACTCTGACAAAGAAATTACAGTACCTGGGCTTAAAAATAAACCGCAGCCTGGTAGGTTTTTACTGACCGAGTCTGGAACGCTGGTGTCCAGGGCTAAAGCAAGAAATTTATTGGCGGGAATACAGAGGGTGATAAACAACGGGAATAATCTGGGAAGGGGCTTCCATTTATATAAAGCGCCTTGTCAATCCTCAGGACACCCCAAAGCGTTTCACAACTAATGAACTACATTTTCTGTTGTGCAGGTGAACATGGCAGCCATTTTTTTTGCATAGCAAGATCCCACAAACAGTAATTGAGATGAACGGCCAGTTAATCTGTTTTTTTTTGGTGGTGTTGGTTGAGGAATGCCCATTGACCATGACACCAGACGTGTCTGCTCTTCTTAATCAGGACTATGGGATCCTTTACATCCAGCTGCTCCTCCTCCAGATAGCAACAACAACAACTTGTATTTATATAGCGCCTTTAACAGTAGTAAAACGTCCCAAGGCGCTGCACAGGAGTATTTTAAGACAAAAAACTTGACACCGATCCACATAAGGATAAATTAGGGCAGGTGACCAAACGTTTGGTCAAAGAGGTAGTTTTTAAGGAGCGCCTTAAAGGAGGAGAGAGAGGTAGCGAGGCAGAGAGGTTTAGGCAGGGAATTCCAGAGCTTAGGGCCCAGGCAACAGAAGGCACGACCACCAATGGTTGAGCGATTATAATCAGGGATGCTCAAGAGGGCAGAATTGGAGGAGCGCAGATATCTCAGGGTGTTGTGGGGCTGAAGGAGATTACAGAGATAGGGAGGGGCGAGGCCCATGGAGGGATTTGAAAACAAGGATGAGAATTTTGAAATCGAGGCGCTGCTTAACCGGGAGCTAACGTAGGTCAGCGAGCACAGGAGAGATGGGCGAACGGGACTTGGTGCGAGATAGGTGGCACCTCCACCAATGCAGCACTCCCTCACTACTGCATGGGAGTGTCATCCTAGATTATACGTGCAAGGCCTGTAGTGGGGCTTGTGGGAGGGGAGGGATGGTTACCAATAGGTTGTTGGCACCCATGGTACCATAAGGCCAAAGCAAAATACTGCGGATGCTGGAAATCTGAAATAAAAACAGAAAATGCTGGAAATGCTCAGCAGGTCAGGGCAGCATCTGTGGAGAGAGAAACAGAGTTAACGTTTCAGGTCGATGACCCTTCGTCAGAACTGGAAAAAGCTGGAGATGGAACAGATTTGAAGTAACTGTAGGGGCTGGGAAAGGGGGGAGGGGAGGAAAGAACATGATGTGCCTCAATAAATCCGAGACTCAATGTTAGCGGAACAAAACAAGGCTTTTATTAACTTAGAAGGTAACACACAGTGGAGAGGTGTCTTCCATCCAGAGGTCTGCAGTACTGGATGTGAGGCACGCTGAGCCTGCTTACATAGGGGCCAGGTATGGGCGGAGCCCTACACACAATACAATACAAGGTGAGGAAACGGAACTGAGGTAAGGGAAATGAAACTGAAACTAAACCACAGTCACAGGCACAATCACACAGAGAATACAGATGAGTGATGAATGGCATATTTCATCACAGAACAAAAGGGAAAGTCTGTGATAGGATGGAAGGCAGGAGAGATTAAGAGACATTAAGGGAGATTAAGAGATGGCGCAAGGCAAGGGGAGATGGTAATGGGACAAGTTAAGAAACAAAAGATGGCTCTAGATGAAGTGTAAATGGCGATGGCAGAATGAGACAGCTGCCGTGTGGGGGAGAAGAAAAAATAAATAAAATAAAATAACGGGAAAAAAAGGACAGGGGCAGAGGTTATGGTCTGCAATGCAGCATAGAGTCAGAGTGATACAGCACAGAAAGAGGCCCTTCAGCCCATCGTGTCCGCGCCGGCCATCAAGCTCTGTCTATTCTAATCCCATTTTCCAGCACTTGGTCCATAGCCTTGTATGCTATGGCGTTTCAAGTGCTCATCTAAATGCTTCTTGAATGTTGTGAAGGTTCCTGCCTCTACCACCCTTTCAGGCAGTGAGTTCCAGATTCCAACCACCCTCTGGGTGAAAAAGTTTTTCCTCAAATCCCCTCTAAACCTCCTGCCCCTTACCTTGAAACTATGCCCCCTGGTTATTGACCCCTCTACTAAGGGGAAAAGTTCCTTTCTATCCACCCTATCTATGCCCCTCATAATTTTGTACACCTCAATCAGGTCCCCCCTCAGCCTTCTCTGCTCCAAGGAAAACAACCCCAGCCTGTCCAGTCTCTCTTCGTAGCTGAAGCGCTCCAGCCCAGGTAACATCCTGGTGAATCTCCTCTGCACCCTCTCCAATGCAATCACATCCCTCCTTAGTGTGGTGACCAGAACTGCACACAGTATTCCAGCTGTGGCCTAACTAGCGTTTTGTACAGCACTATCATAACCTCCCTGCTCTTATATTCTATGCCTCGGCTAATGAAGGCAAGTATCCCATATCTTCTTCTCTTCTTAGGCAGTCCCTCGGAACCGAGGATGATTTGCTTCCACATTAAAAATAAGTTCTCAGGTGACTGATGAGTCCAATGCGGGACCGACAGTCTCTGTCACAGGTGGGGCAGACGGTGGTTGAAGGGGCGGGCGGGTAGGGTGCTTGGGTTGACGTGCGCTCCTTCCGCTGCCTGCGCTTGGCTTCCGCTTGCTCCCGGCGAAGAGTCTCGAGGTGTTCGCTGCCTTCCCGGATGCTTCTCCTCCACTTTGTGCGGTCTTGGGCCAGGAATTCCCAGGTGTCGGTGGGGATGTTACACTTTTTCAAGGAGGCTTTGAGGGTGTCCTTGAAGCGTTTCCTCTGCCCACCTGGGGCTCTCTTGCCGTGTCGGAGCTCCAAGTAGAGCGCTTGTTTTGGGAGTCTCGTATCGGGCATGCGGACAATGTGACCTGTCCATCGGAGCTGATTGAGCGTGGTCAAAGCTTCGATGCTGGGGATGTTGGCCTGAGCGAGAACACTGACGTTGGTGCGCCTATCCTGCCAATGGATTTGCAGGATCTTGCGAAGGCAACATTGGTGGTACCTCTACAGTGCTTTGAGGTGCCTACTGTACATGGTCCATGTCTCTGAAGCATACAGCAGGGTGGGTATCACTGCTGCTCTGTAGACCATGAGCTTAGTGCGTTTTGTACAGCTCCATCATAACCTCCCTGCTCTTATATTCTATGCCTCGGCTAATGAAGGCAAGTATCCCATATGCCTTTCTAGCCACCTTATCTGCCTGTCCTGCTGCCTGGGTAGCATGAGCTACCCATTTCAGGGAGAGGAGTGAAGAAAGAACTTGGGGAGGGGGGGGGGGGAAGAGGCAGGGGGTGGGGTGGGGTTTGGGACAAGAGCAAGAAAAGAAAAACTGGCCGCAAAAGAGTGGAGTGCAGTCTAGCCTGCGGCCCTCAGCCAGCCACAGTCGTACAGAAGGTAACTCCGCGACCCAAGCAGCCTGTCAGACTGGGTTCGAGGTCATCGACTGGTAATCAGAATGTGCTCACACTAGGGTGCAAGACTAATGGGGCAGTCTCAGCCAGCCACTCGCCGCTTTGCGCCAGATTAGTTGGGCCTGACTAGTCCAGTTAGCAATTTTTCTTGGACGCATAAGATGAAAGAGTGCATCCCCTGAGGGCTGCAGGGGGAAGGGTTGAATTTTAAAGGGGCAGAGTCCGTGTGCTGTTAATTAGGTTGCCGAGGCAGTTTTTATCCATCGCATGTGACCCGTGGTAGGCGCTCTCTCTAGATAATGACCAGATAATCTGGGTTTTTTTTTTCAGTGATGTTGGTTGAGGGATAAATATTGGCCCCGGGACCCTGGGGAAGAAAGTCGCTGCTCTTCTTCGAAAGAGTGCTCTGGGATCTTTTACCTCAATGGGCCCTCGGTTCGACCTCTCATCCGAAAAACATCCTTGTGGTCATTCAGGCCATTTATAGCACGCTGCCGAGATAGAAACATAGAAACATAGAAGATAGGAGCAGGAGTAGGCCATTCGGCCCTTCGAGCCTGCTCCACCATTCAACGAGATCATGGCTGATCATCCAAACCCTAACACCCGGTCCCTACACCAACAGCCATCCCACCCAAGCCCTATCCCCGTAACCCCGTAACCCCACGTATTTAATCCCCCCTAACACTAAGGGCCAATTTTTATCATGGCCAATCAACCTAACCCGCACATCTTTGGAAATAGGAGCAGGAGTCAGCCGTACGGCCCTTCGAGCCTGCTCCGCCATTCAATGAGATCATGGCTGATCTTCGACCTCAACTCCACTTTCATAGAAACATAGAAACATAGAAGATAGGAGCAGGAGTAGGCCATTCGGCCCCTCGAGCCTGCTCTGCCATTCAATGAGATCATGGCTGATCATCCAAATTCAGTACCCTGTCCCTGCTTTCTCCCCATATCCCTTGATCCCTTTAGCCTTAAGAAATATATCTAACTCCTTCTTGAATATATTTAATGAATTGGCCTCAACTGCCTTCTGTGGCAGAGAATTCCACAGGTTCACCACTTTCTGGGTGAAGAAATTCCTCCTCATCTCTGTCCTAAATGGCTTACCCCTTATCCTTAGACTGTGACCCCTGGTTCTGGACTCCCCGGCCATCGGGAACATCCTTCCTGCATCTAGTCTGTCCAGGCCTGACAGAATTTTATAGGTTTCGATGAGATCCCCTCTCAATCTTCTAAACTCCAGTGAGTACAAGCCCAATCGACCCAGTCTCTCCTCGTACGTCATTCCTGCCATCCCAGGTATCAGCCTGGTGAATCTTCGCTGCACTCCTTCCATGGCAAGAACATCCCGCTTGATCTCCATATCCCTTGATTCCACTAGAGTCCAAAAATCTATCGATCTCAGCCTTGAATACACTCAATGACTGAGCCTCCACAGCCCTCTGGGATAGAGAATTCCAAAGATTCACCACCCTCTGAGTGAAGAAATTCCTCCTCATCTCAGTCCTAAATGGCTGACCCCTTATCCCGAGACTGAGCCCCCTAGTTCTAGACTCTCCAGCCAGGGGGAAACAGCCTCTCAGCATCTACCCTGTCAAGCACTGTAAGCGTTTTATAAGTTTCAATGAGATCACCTCTCATTCTTCTAAACTCCATGGAATAGAGGCCCATTTAGCAAACTAGTCACAGGCTGGGGGGGCTTCCGGGACCAAGTGGACCCAGTACCACACTGGGGCGTGCTGTTTACCCACTGAGCCAGCTGGGGATCCGCTAACACATCTGTACGGGAATTCTACCCCCTTGTCCATAAACTCGGGAGATGCCAAGATTCGGGGAAGCCTTCCTCTCGAAGCTGAGCAAAGCAAAGGTGGTTGCTATGACGACGCCAGCTGCTCGCAAATCCTTGATGGTTGATTCCTTTAAATTACAGGCTTGCCTCGCTGTTGAATGCGTGTGTGTGTTTTTTTTGGGGGGAGTAATGGAAGGTTGGGAACTGCCCGGAGGTAGTTGCTTTTAAGTCTTGTTTTTTTCTCTCACCACACACTGCAGCGCTATCCTGTGCGGGTCAGACAGTGCCAGGTGCGATATTGCCCAGCCTGCGATGAGTTCGCTGATCTCAGCATGGCTCCATGTGGGAGCATTAATTATCTTTGATTACATAACAACCAGTCGGTGCTTTTCACAGCGACTCAAAGTGTGCGAAATGCTCTGGGGTGTTTCTGGGAGATGGCACTCTATAAACACAAGGCATTCGCGCGCCTTTCTCTCAGGCCCATTAGCCTCTAGCAAGGGGAAAGAAATCATAGGAACAGGAGCAGCCCCTCCAGCCTGTTCCGCCATTCAATGAGATCATGGCTGATCTGTAACTTAACTCCATCCACACGCTTTGGTTCCATAACCCTTAATAACCTTACCTAACAAAAATCTATCGCTCTCAGTTTTGACATTTTTAATTGAACCCCTCTCCAGCCTCATCAGCTTTTTGGGGGAGAGAGTTCCAGATTTCTACGACCCTTTGTGTGAAGAAGTGCTTCCTGACATCACCTCTGAACGGCCTGGCTCTAATTTTAATGTTATGCCCCCTTTGTTCTGGACTCCCCCCACCAGAGGAAATAGTTTCTCTCTATCTACCCGATCAACTCCTTTAATCCTCTTAAACGCCTCAATCATTTCACCCCTTAATCTTCCATACTCGAGGGAATACACGCCTGGTCTATGCAACCTGTCCCCATAATTTAACCCTTTTAGCTCGGGTGTCACTCTGGTGACTCGGTGCTGCATCCCCTCCAAGGCCCCTTCAGCCAAGACCCCCCCGCTCACGACTGCCATCCAATGACCACTGCCGGAAAACGTATAGAAACATAGAAGATAGGAGCAGGAGTAGGCCATTCGGCCCCTCGAGCCTGCTCCGCCATTCAATGCGATCATGGCTGATCATCCAATTTCAGTACCCTGTCCCTGCTTTCTCCCCATACCCCTTGATCCCTTTAGCCTTAAGAAATATATCCAACTCCTTCTTGAATATATTTAATGAATTGGCCTCTACTGCCTTCTGTGGTAGAGAATTCCACAGGTTCACCACTCTCTGGGTGAAGAAATTCCTCCTCTTCCCTGTCTTAAATGGCTTACCCTTTATCCTTAGACTGTGACCCCTGGTTCTGGACTCCCCCACCATCGGGAACATCCTTCCTGCATCTAGTCTGTCTAGTCCTGTCAGAATTTTATAAGTTTCAATGAGATCCCCTCTCATTCTTCTAAACTCCAGCGAGTACAAGCCCAATCGTCCCAATCTCTGCTCATACGTCATTCCTGCCATCCAGGTATCAGCCTGGTGAATCTTCGCTGAACTCCCTCCATGTGAGGATGTTGGCTGGGAACAGGATCGGCTAAGCCACGAGGCCCCCTGCAGTCGAATAGTCTGCCCAAACTAACTGGCCGAGGTTCGCGCATAAAGATTGCTCATTGGCGTGAGAGGCTTGTAGCGGTGACAGCCCGTGGAATCATAATCCATGAAGAGTCAGCGCCTCCAGGAAAGGAAGGTAGAGATTTGGTGGGGGGGGAGAAAATTGTACTTTTGTGTTCTCCACTCTTTGTAACGTATGCCTTGACTGACCGTGTAGCTCCTGAAGCCAAGTGGCCAGCACAGCAACCTGCTCCTAGAGGAATGGAGAAAATTGGGAGAAATATTCCACAAGGTTAGTGACATAAGGAAACT